>NC_046666.1:115965948-115973971 GCF_010883055.1 Belonocnema kinseyi | reverse complement strand
GTTGGAATTGATTGTTGAAATATATTTTTTTACATCTTTTATTATTAAGCTTTGTACTTAAAAGTAGTTTTCTTTCGGCTCTTGCATTTCTCAAAGTTTGAGGCCGATATTTTATGTATAAAAAAAGTTCGAACGTTTAAAAAATTTTGAGGTTCAGAAAAAAGATGAAATTATTTTCAGTGAAGTTCCTACCAAAATGCAGTACCTAAACGTACTTTATTGTACTCTAATACATTTCCCAAAGTTTCAGCTCGATATTTTATTTACAAAAATAGTTCTTAGGTTCAAAAATACATTCAGTGAACTGAAAAACTGTGGTCGGTAATATAGGTATTTAGCTTTGTCACTTGCCCTTAAATGCAAAATTAATAACTTAAAAATCCACTTTCATTCCGGGTGGGTGGCCACCCTGATTATACATATAATTCTTCGAGTTTTCGCGGATTTACCTGCGTGCAGAATATCGGAAAAAGTAAGTCCTAGATTAGAAAAGCAGAACCAAGTGGGTCCCAAGGATTTTCGTTGCATTCTTTCGCTCCCGAATATTGAGTAGGGTACGTATCTTGGATGAATTATGATGCAGACGACTTTTTGTTGTATTCGCCAGGAGTATCCCGTTTATATTATATTTATAGTTGCGTAATCTCAGCCAGGTGTCTCGTGAACATAGAAAATGACATTATGCCACGTAATAGCCAACTGTGCTAAATAGCCAGCTGTGTTATTGAATTTCAACCATTTCAGGGCGGTTGCATTCCCGATAAAATGAATCGCTTCGATACTACCAGACCTACTTGCTGTAAAATAAACTAAAACAATCAATCTACAACTTAAATAGTTGAATTTTCAACAACATATTACATCTTTACTAAAAACGATAAATTATTAACCAAAACTTGAATAATTAGATTCGTAGCGAAAAAATAAGTCCCTAAGCAAAGAGATGATTTTTTAATTAAAATGATGGAATATTCAACTGGAATTATAGTTACCTTCTCAGTTAAAAAAAGTTTTAATCAAAACAGAAAAAAATGTTCAACAAAATATTCAAGTTTCGGTAAAAAATTTCTTTCTATTCAAAGAAAAAACAAGTTTTCAATTAAATAGCGATTTTTCAATAAAAGAAATTAATTTTTAATTAAAATGTTAATCCTAAACAAATAAAAATAATGTCTAACAAAAGACTTAATTTTCAGCCGTGTAATTTCATTCCCAACCTGAAAGATGTTTCTTTTTCACTGAAATCATGAATATTTGGACAAAATACTTAATTTGTAAACGAAAAAAGCATTTTTTAACAAAGAGATTAACTTTCAAAGAAAAAGATGATTTTCTACAAAAATATCGATTCTTTAACAAAATCCGTGAATTTCTAATGAAATAGTCGAGTTTTTGATAAATATAGACAAATTATCAGTTTAATCGTGGAATTTTGAACTACCAAAGATCAAATCTTCATCTAAAAATATGACAGCTGAATTTTCATTTTATAATTTAATTTTCAACCAAGCAGCTGCAGGGTTTTTTTCGGTTTGCAAACATTGTTTATGCTCAATAAAATGAAAAAATTCAAACTCTTAAGCTAAACTTTTTTCATTTTCAGTAATAAGAAATAATCTACAAACTAAAGCACTCAAAATGGAATTCTTGAATTTTAAACTTTTGAAATTAAAGATTAAAAGTTTTTTTTATATTCAAAAATGTTGTATTTCATTGCTCAATAATGTATACGTAAAAAATGAAAGGTTCTAACTCATTTCAATTTAACATTCAGGTGACTGCAAGAATTTTTAAATTTTTGAAATGACTGAGTTAAAAGTTTCAGATTTAATTTTAAAACTATAAATCCATGTTATAATTTACATATTCTCATTCTGGTGTAAAGAATCAATGAACTTTAAAATTTGGAAAATTGTATCATTTTGAACAATTTTTAGCTAGAAACGTTAGAAACTAAAAAATTTAATTCTTTTAAACTAAAAATATCTTTGAAAAGCTTAACAATTTTATTTCAAAATATTGAGAAATCTATCAGTTGTTTTAAATTTATTTCAACGTTATAAAAAGTTTCTAATTTTTTTATAAATCTACAATTTATTTTAAATTATGATGTGGTTATGTACACCGAAATTGGTACGAATAGCAGAATCTTGTCAGTACAAACTTCGTTTAAATTATTTGAAATTATTCCAAGTTTTTAATTAACTTTGAATCTTTTCAAAACTTCTGAATACCTCTTAAAATTACTCAATTTTTTTTACTTATAATAAATGTTCAATTGCTATTTAAGGTTAAAAACTTCAAAATTAAACATTAAAAAAAATAACAATCAAAATTGAATCTTGTAAAATTTAAAAGCTCTTTGATGTATTTTTTTGAAAATTCGTCTTTTCTGGTATAAAATTAATCCTTTTGTTTAAAAATTTTACTATTTGATTAACATTTTGTATTTCATTAAGAACTGATCATTTTTGTTGAAAAATTGATCTTCTTGGTTGAAAACTGGTTTTTTGTACATGAAAATTCATCTTTTTTTATTTAAAATTAGCGGTTAATTATGAGAAAATAGTGTATTTTGTGTGGTATTTTTCCAAATAGTGCATATTCAAATAGTGTACCTTCTTAAAAAAAAGTGTGAAATTTTGTCAATAGTTTAGTGAATCTGAGGCCTGTAGAATAATACAACAATCAATCTTAAGCTAGCCCAGCTGTAATCCAGGGGTCCAGTTTGAGGAGGGACTTCCGGTTCAGAAACGATAGTGCCGACCTTGACCAGTTCCTATTAAACGCAGTAAATAAGGTCTCTCAGATTATTGAAACTTTCAGTTACATAACCGCCGGCTTCTTTGACAGCGGTGTTTTTAGCAAAGGACAGTCTCCACATTGCTTTCCGCGAACGATTCAGCTTGTCTAAATTGAACATCGGACTTGAACATACTAGCACAGGTTCTAATACAGCAGGCGATCAATGGTTTTGTGATTCTCTTTGCCTTCAGAGCTTCACAGACTTCGTATTTTTCAGCCCCTCCAACTTCTCCAAATAATACGATCAACTTCACATCTGGATCGGACTCGTATCGCATAATGTAATCCATGAAACTCATCCCGGGATAACCATTTCCATCGATTGCGACTCCTTCAAAAAAATATTCCATTCGAAGTAATAAAAACTGAACTGAAAATGAAAGCAGTCAAGTGAAACTCTTCAATTTTAAAGTTTGAAAATTTTAGTTAAAATTTGCTTCATTCAACAATTTTGTATTAAAATGCTCAATAATTTACGCGTATAAAATGAAAGCTACTAACACTTTTCAACTGAACAATTTTAAATTAAATGCAGTTAAATTGCCGATTTAAGAATGTTAAGCATTTATAAATTGTAAAGTTCAAAGATTCAGATTCAGTTACAAAAATATAAATCCACGTTGTCATGTTTAATGTTTGAATTTGAAGAATAAATCTATGGATTTACAAATTTTTAAAATTATACCATTTTAAGCAATTTTAAATTATAATTCCAGCTCGTAAGTAGTTACAATTGAAAATTCCCCGTTTAAATCCGAAATGTTAATTCTTTTCTAAAAATTCCCTGTTAAAATCCAGAATTTTTACTCTTTTCCAAAATTCTCGATTTCAACCAATTGTAATAATTACATTTTTTTGTGAAATTTCCTACTACAATTCATAATTTTACTTTTATCGAAAATACCGCGTTTGGTCAGAGGATAAGGATTTTGTTTTAAAAATTCCATTTCAACTAAGAGTTATAATTTTTTAGTAAAATTCTCTGTTCCAGTTCATCGTTTAAATTTTGTTTGAAAATTCCTCTTTTCAACTCAGAATTATATTCTGTTTAAAAAATTCAGTGGGAATTGTTGATTCTGCGTTTTTCTGATATTGTGGTGAAATTTGAGGTGAGTGGATTGTGGAAGTGTGTAGAAGAGTGTGGATATGAGAGATCTAATTGAGGGATAGTGAGATTGTAAAGGGGAGGTAGATATTTTGGAGGATTGAGACAGATTTGTATGGAAGTTTGTTTGGAGACTTGTGACAGGGTGGGAAGACTGTGTTGACGGATTGGTAGTAGTAGGGTTAGGTAGCGACAAAGAAAAGCGTGACAGGTACCAGACAGCGACGGTAGAGGCAAGGAAGTATAGAAGGCGGGAAAGTTTGAATTTGATTCATGGCTAGCGAAGCGAGTATCTCTGCGGAAGAAACAGAGTTAAAGCAGGAAGTGTTCAGTACGCCGAAAGAAAAGATAAAGGAAAGGAAGGCAAGGGGGAAATATAAGAAAACTATACAAAAGAAGGGATTAAGAGCAAAAAGTGTAGGTTCAATAGAAGCATTTATTTAAAAAAAGAGAGGGGAGAGGGAAAGCAGTGAAGAGAAGGAAGATATCGGGAAAAGCGATAACTGTAAGGGTGCTGGCGGTAGCGGAGATGGAAATGAAGTGTCGATGAAAGAAGAAAGACTAAAGGAGATTCGAGAAGTGATGATAAAGGTAATGGGGATTTATGAAGAAAAGCAGGAGAAAAGGGGAGAGGAATTAAAGAAGGAAATTAGGCGGTAAATGGCTGAAGTTAAGAAAGAAATAAAAAAGTGGGAAGAAATCAGGGAAGAGTTAGAAAAGAGGATGGAGTCATTGGAGCAAAAACTAGAGAAGCAGGATGAAGTTAATAATACAAAGGTAGAGGAGACGAGAGGTAGGATGAAGAAACTTGAAAGCTCGAACGGGGATTGCGGTGGGGGCGAGAGTGGGAATAAGGAGATGGAAAGGCTGAGAAAAATAGAACCAAGAATAGAAAGGAAAGAGAGGGAAGAAAGGAAATTAAACATAGTGATAAAGGGTATAAGATTAGAGGGGAAGGAGATGAAGGAAGGGGTGGACGAACTACTAAAAAGAATTGATGCTAAGGTAGAGAAAGAGGAAATGCGAAATGTAGGAAGGAAAGTGAGAAGAGGGGAGATAATGGTACTGGTGAAACTAAAGAAATGGGAACATAAGAGGGAGGTGATGACAAAGAAGAAGTTATTATATGGTAGTCCAGAGAGAATAGAGGATGATTTGACATGGGTAGAAAGGAAGATGCAGTATAAATTAAGGAAAATAGCGGAAGAGGAAAGAAAAAAGGGAAAGAGAACATGGGTTAAGTATGGGATAATTCATATAGATGGAGTATGGTGGGATTGGGATGAAGAAAGGGAACAGATAGTAAGAAATGAGGTGCAGGGAAACTAGAAGAGGAAGGAACGGGAGATAGGGACATAAGAAATAGTAAGAAGGAAAATAAAAGAGAAACGAAAGTAGGGAAGAATTGAAGATTTGTTACTGGAATATAGCAGGATTGGAGAGAAAAGATAAGGAGTTTATGAGAAATTTGACACAATGGGATGTAGTCATAATGATGGAGACGTGGCTAGATGAAAAGGGATGGGAAAGAGTAAGGGGAAGGTTACCAAGAGGTTACAAATGGCAAGTGCAAAACGCAAAGAGGAAGAATAAAAAGGGCAGAGCAATGGGAGGAATGGTGTGGGGAGTAAGAAATTAATGTATAACAGGGAAAGATAAGAAAGACAGGAATGAACAAAAAGAAGGAGTAATAGTAGAAGAAGCAATGATGGGAGGAGAGAAGTGGAAGGTAGTGGGGATTTATGTGAACGGTGATAGGCAGGAAAAAGCAGAGGGGATTAAAGAAACGATTAAAGAAAATAAAGAAGGGATTAGGATGATAATAGGTGGGGATTGCAATGCGAGAACAGCAGACAGAGGAAGAAGGGAATGGGGAGGACAGAGAGGAAGAAAATCCAAAGATAAGGTACTAAATGGGGAGGGCAAAAAGTTGTTGACGAGCTTAGAGGAGTTGGTATGGTATATCTTAAAGGGAAATATAGAAGGGGGTAAAAAAGGAGAATATACACGTTTAGGAAGTGAAAGGGGAACGGTAATTGATTATGTGATAGTGTAGGAAAAGTGGATTGGTCAAGGGAAGGAAAAGAACAGTTTAGAGAAAAAATCAGAAATATTAAAATGGGAGAGGGAAATACGGACGAGGAGATAAGAAAAATGATAGGAGAAATAAAAATAGGATTAGAGTGCACAAACAAAAATAAAGTTAGTAAAGGGGAGAATAGAAGTGAGTGGAATGAGGACTACAAAGAGAAAAAAGGAGGTCAGAAAGGAATTAAGAAAGTGGAGAAAAGAAAAAAGTAATGGGGAAGAATATAGGGAAAAAAAGAAAGAGTATACTGAGTTGTGTTATCAAAATAATGAGGAAGAGAATAAAAGGTTTGAGGAAGAGGCGGAGAAGGCTAGGACGGAAGAAGAGGTATGAAAGGTAGTAAATAGAGGAAGAAAAAGAGTAAACCAAGATATTGAAATGATAGAATGGAAGAAATATTTTTTGGATTTGCTAGGAGGAGTAGAAAGAAATGTTGTAAAGCGAGGAAAATATGGTAGAGAAAGAGATGAGGAAGAGGAAATTTCAAGGGAATAAATAGTTAAAGTTTTAGGAATAATGAAGGATGGAAAGGCATCTGGTATAGATGAGATTCCAAATGAATTATGGAAATATGAAAGGGAGGAACTAAAGGAATGGTCATGGATAATGTGTAATATAGTATGGAGAGGAGAGGGGTGGCCAGAGTTATGGAAAGAAGGAGTAGTTATACCAATAGTAAAGAAAGGCAAGGGAGAGATGGTTAAAGATTATAGGGGGGTGACGTTGAAGCCAACACTGTATAAAGTCGCTTGCATTCTCGCTTTCGTTCGCTCACTCACTCGCTTGCTAATAAGTCCTAAACTGCGCTATCGCAGGAAATAGAAATAAGGAACTAGATATAAGACTTTATGTAAATAGTTGTAAGCAATTGTATATGTAGAAAGGATAAGATTGTAAAAAAATATAGATATAAACGGAAAGATTGTAAGGAATGGAAGTCATGTAAACCCTTAGGGGACACATTATGAATAAAGAAGAACTCGGATTTGGTTAAAACTTGACAATTCCCTGCTTCAACTCAAAATTAAAATTCATTGGAAAAGTTCCTGTTCCAATTAAAAATTTTGCTCCATTTCGAAAATCTTAGATATTTATTTAATAGAAAAACTTAAAAGGAGTTTTCTATTAAATAAATATCTGAGTTTCAAAGAAAATGTTTTTTTGACTCATAATTTATTTTTGATTTACGATTGGACCGTAAGACATAAATAATTAAATTCTACGATTTGAAATGAATAAATATCAACGGTCGAAGAAAGGATTGATTTGTTTCATCCAATCACTTTACAATTAACAAGTCAACGAATGATGTTGCTGAAGTTTTAGCATTAGGAAACAAATTTGGAGTTCCTTTAAATGTTAATAGAATTCCTATCAATAGTTTAGTTGCTAATATTGAAAATTCTATCAAAAATATTGAAGAAGAAGATTTAAAATTGAATATTCGAAAAACTGTTACTCAAATAGTCTCAAATCACAGTAACAATAATAAATATAAAAATTTAGAAAAATCTGTTCAATTAGTTTAAATTTCAAAAAAAAAAAATCATAAAGATTTAGTTTTTGTGAAGGCTGATAAAAGTAACTTAACGGTTGCAACAAATAGAGACGATGATAACATTACAGTTGACAACATCCTTAAGAATCATATTTTATAAAAGAATATTAAAACTAGTATGGTTCCAACCATTGAAAATAAATGTAATGACATAGCGACTAGATGCGAAAATATAAGATTAATTAACGATCAATGTGCATACCACTTAAAAACTCAAAATATTGTTATAGCAAAAGCTTATGCTCTCCCTAAAGTTCACAAACCCAATTTGAGTTGGAGACTTATTGTTTCTACTTTTGGCTCCCCAGCTTATAAATTATCAAAGTATATTTCAAATATTTTAAAACCAGTTTCTATAAACACTGACTCATTTGTAAAAAATAATTGGGAACTTAAAGATTGTTTAAAAAATATAAATGTACCAAAAAGCCATTCGATTGTTTCTTTAGATGTTGCGTCCATGTTT
>NC_046666.1:115952432-115965848 GCF_010883055.1 Belonocnema kinseyi | reverse complement strand
AAAAAAGAGCTTTACAATTGTTAGATTTCACACCTATTTTGTACAAACGATATGTCGACGACATTTTAGCCATTATTCCTACAGATAAAATTCAAGTTTTTTAAAATGCGTTTAATAGTATTGAAGATTGTATAAATTTCACTCATTATTGTGAGATTAATAATGTTATTAACTATCTTGATTTAAAAATTATAAAAACTCCAAATGGTGATTTATTAACCAATTGGTATAAAAAACCTTCTTGGTCTGGTAGATACTTAAACTATAATTCACATAATTTATTTGGGCATAAAATTGGTTTCATTAAGGGTTTAGCAGATAGATGTGTAAAATTATCTGACATTCAATTTAGAAAAGAAAATTTAAATCTATTACAAACAACTTTAGTACAGAATAACTGTACTCTTGAGTTTGTAAATGACATCATTACCGAACGCATTCATGAGATTTACAATAGCAGTAATAAAACCAACAGGAAAAGTAATTGGAGTGATACTTACAATAGATTTAATTTAGATGTTATTTAATTAAATGTAATTGTTGTAATAAATCTTATATAGATGAAACTGGCAGGAGATTAAAAACTAGAATTGCTGAACATAAAAGAGATTGTGAAGTTGGGAATTTTAACACAGGTCTGTCGCAACATTCTTGGAATTTCAATCATTACTTTTATTTTGATTTTAAAAGTATTAAAATATTAGCTACAGAAAAAAATACTTATCAACGACGTATTATTGAGTCTATTTTTATAAAAAAATATCGTAAAATTTCAGTTAATTTACAGACTGAAATTCTAAATATTAATAAAATTTATCAGAGTATTATAAAATAATGTTTTTAATATTATTCATCTCTATATGTATATATGTGTATATGTATGTATGCTATATGTGTGTATATGTGTATGCATATGTTTATGTGCGTACATATACACATTTTTTAAATTTCTTATTTCAAATTTAAACTCAATTACGCGCTTCCACATCAGTGGTTTTCAATGAAAACTTGCCTATTACATCATCGTTCATTACGTATTCTTCATGTATTTCTGAAACTGTCAATTTCTGTTCGTCCGTCCTAACCTACGCTAATTTGGTTTTCTCTCACTCTATTTTTTAAAAATGTAGTCTAATTGATTGAAGTCTCAGTATTTTTGAGACTTCTAAGTGACTAAATTTTAATTTTTTTTAAACACTTGATTTAAATGTTTTTTTGACTGAAATTTGATCTGTTTGAGTATTTTGAACCATCATCAACTCAGGTAACAATGTATTTCAATCTACGTAATTATTCATCATATTTTGTCAGACTAAAATTACTAATTTTTAATATAATTATTTAGGTTAAGAACCTTTGAAAAAGGTACGCATGTGTACCAAAACGTATGAAGGATTAAAAGGAGTTTTTCTATTAAATATCTGAGTTTCGAAGAAAATGTTTTTTTTTATTTACGATTGGACCGTAAGACATAAATAATTCAAATCTACGATTTGAAATCAAGAGTTATTATTCTGGATAAATTCCAGTTCCAGATATAAATTTGTACAAAAATTAAAAATTACATGTTCAAATTAAAAGTGAAATTATTTTAAAACAACATGTAGATGTTCTGCATGTTGTTTTACAGTTTTTCAAATTATTTCTTCTTTTAATTCTGCCAAATTAAAGAGCTTTTCTTAAAATCTTCTACATTCATTTTTGACAAATTTGTAAATCTCTAAAAATCTTTTTAAATATTCTCTTAAAATAAGTTTATTCAAGTAAAAAATAATTTTCAATTTTTCTGGGAAATGCTTTTTATTCTTCTGAAGCCTGTCAAATGTCTAAAAAAGCTTATAAATTTGTTGATCTACTTTATCGACGTTCAAAGTTTCTTGCCTATCCCTATAGTTTTTCGCCGGGAACCTTTTTTCTTAATTATCAACATTTTGATGTATACAAACGTTCCTTAGTCCTTTTTATATAACTTTCCAAATCCTGAACACGATAGCTCAATCCGTGTGAGCGTAGTGAGGGAAACAAAAATGAAAATATTTCTACACAAAAATTTCATAAGCGTACTTGGCCACGTCACATCGACCTTATCGACGTTGAAAATGTATTTTGTTCTCCGCTAGAAATCGCTCAAAATTCTCAGAAAATAATGACAGGTTATGTGCGTGCAGATACTTATTTGTTGATTTGCAACGAATTTGCAAAAGTTATTGTTCATGTTAATTTTTGAGAATGTTTAGACGATTTAGTCCTAAATTTGTGCCAGTGCTCAACATACGGGAATAAAAAAATCTGAAATGTATTAAACTAAAAATACCTGCAAAGTTCTACAACTCGAATGGTAAATGTCCCATTTTATCAATTTATAAATAAACTTTCTTTGGAATTATAAGCATATTGATGTACACAAACATTGTTTAGTGCTTTTTATTTTATCTGTCAAATTTGAAACACGATACCTCAATCCGTGTGCACGTAGTGAACACCAAAAAAATGAAAATAATTTTATCCACTTATTTTTACTTCGTTAATTTTTTTCCAAATTATTACTCAGACTAAATATACAAACGTAAAATATTGTCTCATTTTCTATATCCAAAACTTTGAGAACAATATATCATTGTCTTTGGGCATGATGAACACCAACAAAATTTTTCCTAACCGATGATTGGTTTGGTCACGTGGTCACCGTAGATTTCGACTATGTCAAAAATATGTCGATTATATTTTTTTAGTAATTATTTAAGATTGATCCGTACTATATGAACAAAAAATACTATTTTTAGACAAGAAGAGTTACAATAGAAAAACAAGATAAAAGTTTCTAAATAATGAGTATTTAGCTCATTATGGTGGACTCGAATGCTATTTTATAATTATTAGTTGCCGCAAAGATATTTTAAATGCTTTCATCGAACTGAAAAAAGTGTTCAGCACGCCATCTCATGCCATGCCATCTCGTTGTTTTAAACACTTCGTTTACAACTTCAATTCTCAGAGAACTTTAGTGGAGGCGAATGATACCAGTGTCTCACCTTTCAGGTAGCGACATTTAAATGAAGAAAAACAATTTTGAATGCATCTGGGACACTCACTTACGAGTACAGCGGCTTATATTTTAAAAAGTCTTTATCAACCAGCGAAACTATTTGAATTCAATTAAGGACCATTCAATATAATCAATGAAAATATGAGAATGATGACGACATTCCATTTATTCTTTTTGTTCCTTTGCACAATTGAGTATTGCTCTGTCAATAAATATTATTTAAAGGATTGGATACAGTATCCTCCCATTTATCGCTCTACCACTTATCGCGACTTCCCCTACTTGCTTCAATCTCACTACCGACTTTTCAAAAAATGTCGGCATTCAATGTAACCCATTTAATAACTTAGTTTCAATTTATGAACGGCTATCAATTCTAGAAATATATAAATTTAACTTAAATTGTTTCACATGGGAACACTTAAATGCCTATCCAGTCCACAGTTCTCAATTTTTTTATTTTTTTCGGAATAAAACTTATATTAAACCATACAGATTTTAGGATTATTATGTAAAATTAACATAATGACCTCTGAATGTTCTCTGCAACATGATTCCTTAATTGTGAAATTTTGACATTAACTTTTTTGAATAGATTCGATTCTCTAAACCAGACATGCCCAACCCGGGGAAATTCCCTGCGTGAACAGATGTTTTGACAGGAGCGCAGTACCCTACCATTTCCCACGGAGAGCAGTGGTGGTGGAAGAGGTGTCTCCTCCGTGACGTCACGCCGCTAAAGGCCTCGCTTAGATATAACGGGGACGAATAACTTTTCAATATAAAATGGTAATAGTAACTGGGATTTTAATTCTTTCATTTCAGTATATTCATATTTATTTTCAATTATTGTAATTGAAAAGATAAGTTTATAAAGTGTTTTTTTGTTTGCATTATTGGGGATTTGAATATCGATGTTTTGGTTGGCTACTCCTTTTGAACTTTGCACTTTGTAAACTTCTCTTTTATTTATAATAATGTAAAATAAATATGAACATACTGAAATAAAATATTGAAACTCCTAATTACTATTACAATTTTATATTGAAGAGTTATGCGCCCCCTATCACCTTAACAGTTATTTCCTATCTAGCTGAGGCCTTTATCGGCGTGACGTCACAGAGGAGAGGCCTATTCCACCACCACTGCTCTCCAAGGGAAATAGTAGGGTACTGCGCTCCTGCCGAAACATCTGTTCTCGCAGGGAATTTCCCCGGGTTAGGCATGTCTGCTCTAAACCAATCAGATATGAGGGTAAAGCGCAAGGGAAAAAAGATTTTTGTTGTGGAGGGGGAACTCATCTAACGCGAATCTCATTCCTAGACTGGCGATAAGTGAGAGGGTACTATATAAAAATACACGCGACTGCTTCTGGTCTTCACATTATGTATTAATTTTTGATAGTATCTGAAAATCTGAAAAATCAAGTTATTTAAAATCTATTCTTTTTCGCGAGTTGCGTTTTTTTTCTACCTACGATATGTGGACCAAACGTTCGTGGATTAAGCTTCATAAATATCTAATTGTAATCATTCCGAAACGGCCATCTGGTTACCCTCGAAGTTCTTTCCCCCTGACAGAATACATTTGGTCTAACGTTCCGTCCATTCTTGAAAGCAGTGTTGCATGTCCTTTTCTATCAGTGTCTTTAGGAGCTTTGTCATTTCACGTGTTGCAGGATCTCTGCCCACAATTTGGGTAGTGCACGTCGCATACTTTCACGCAGAATCATCAGGACTTTAACATATAATTTGGCACTAACGTTTTGGACTACCGGAACATCATTAATTATGAATAACTCCACATTTATCGAAAGCGTGGTCTTTATTTTTAAACGACTCTCGTGCCCTGTTTTAATGCAATCCTTCCATGTATATACAGCACTACGCTTCATGGCAGAGTTCACATACACATTTTGTAAAATTTCAGAAATCTTCGGACCGTTCTAGTCGAGTTTTACAAGAAATTTGATGCTTATTCTTTGATCAGTTGAAACGATTAGCTTCATTCCACTGACACGACCAAAATAACGTTAACAAAAGTAGACACTAAAAGCAGAGATCTCTCTCGACTCTGACCAAACTTCTACTGAGGACACTTGATGTCTCCTAGATACCCTAGATGTTGTATTACTGTCGAAACTTACAATTCAGTCTACGAACTTTTTGTGTGTGTGTATATGTGTATGTAGATATATATATATATATATATATACATTGTTGCTCTTAAAGATGTTGATGAAAATAATTTGGAATATTTTTCATAGAATGGAAGCACCGCAAACTCCAACAGGAGGTCCACCGTCATATTCAAGAGGACCTCCTACCGGCGGAGATTGCTTGCCTGTTCCATCCGTGGGATCACCAGGATCTCCAGCACCCTCGCCTCTTCCAACACCACACTCCGAACCAGCTTCTGTACCACCAGCGGACCCGGTAATGCCTACTCTCAGTCCACAATCGTTACAACCCAGTCATGCAAATACTGGTCCTCCTCTTACACCACTGCAAGGTCCAAAATCAACTTCATCTGCGTGCATAAACCAAACTTCGTTTAGCCCAACGCTTGTACCGATGCTCAAAAGACCAATTTTGACATCGAAAGAATACGAAGGTGCTCTTTTGGAGGAGGAACAACCTCTTTCATGGTTGTATGATTATTCAACGCAGGAAGCCTGGTTAAACCATTCCGTGAAAAGATTTAAAGGATCTTCGACAGGAACTACAAATATTCGCAGTAATAATTTATACCCACCTATAAATTGTCAATTGCTACATCCACAAACTGTTAAATTGGAAATCAAACAAGAGCCTACTACTATGCCGGTAAGTTTTTTTGCGAATAATTTTTTTAAATTGAATAATATTTGACATCAAATATGTATCTGACATATGTGACTGTATATCAGAAAAACTTGACTCGATTTTGAGCGGCCGCTTTTTTGTTTTTAATAAGTACTGTTTAATTCGAGCAGTTCCAGGAATTTTGATTAAAGGTCGCGGTACGGATTTATAACGTAAGAATTCTTTAGTAAGCTTCAGCCGAGTAAGTTGCAGAATGGAGTCGAATGTGACCAAAGACGGTTGATCCCTGGAATTGTACGGCACTTCCGACAGGCAATCCTCCTAAACCTCTTTCGATACCAATTATCGCGTTAAAAATGCAGGCTCAAATTCCTTTAAAACTGTCTTCCTAGTATTCAGGCAAATCGATGATGCAGAGTAACCTGTCAACAGTATCTTAGAATTTGAGAAATTCTGGTACTATATTATATTAATATTTTAATTGAAATTTACTACTCGAATGGCACTTAGGGATTTTTCTATACAAAAAGATAGTTACAAGGAACTTGGTCGTACTTCGGCGTTTACACAGTATCTATTAAAACGGGTACGATTCCTGGAACGTCGACGAAGAATAACTTAGGCGAAGTGGATCCTTGACTATGTCGAGAACTGGATACCGTGAGAATAAATCTGTTACGGACGTTATTCGAAAGTGCCTGGCTCCGTATTCGACGCCATATTTGTGAAATATATTATTAGTTCAAAGTGAATGTAAACTTAATGAAAACTAAGGGTAGCGACTAAAGCAATGACCCTAAATCAATTAGGATCTCATGAAGTTTAATTTAACAAACATAATTGAACAGTTTATTGGATTCTGAAAGTGTGTCAATAATTTCTACTCACGTTTCAATCTGACATCACAAAACATTTAAACTTCGAACGAGAATTGTATCTTAACTTACTAGCGGCCCTGCCCCTGCGTATTCCTTCTAGATTTGGCTCTAATTTAGGATAAATTTCTATCGTGCTTCGAAACAATAAATAGGTTGGCTTCTCGCCACTTAGTAGAATTGAGTCAGAGGTAGAGTCCCAAGCGGTTTTGTTGCCAGATGGTAAGAAAGCATTCAGGAATGGTTCACGTAACTTAGTCCTTTAACTTTAAACACGTTGAACAAGTTTAGGTACAAAATGTGAACGCGTTATCCACTTATTTGTTAATAATACATGAACTTTGTCTCTTCATAGACCTGTACTCTGGGGTGATATTACTGTCGCTCTCATAAAAAAACACTAATCTTCAGAACAGATCAAGGAAAACTTCTGCGTAATAATTCACCGCATTACACTGTAAAAAAAAAAGATAGAAAGCGCTCGAGGGCTATCAGTTAAACAGAGAGGAAAGAATATAAGTATTCGATCACCTTGCCTTTTCTTTGTTACCCCTCAGTATCCGACACACGATTTTGTTATCGTAAGTACGGTGTGAACGCCGAAGTGCCTCCTATCTTTTTTCTACGTTGTTGAATAAGGAGCATAATAGGCTGGATGGAAAAAACAATAAATTGGTACTCATTTTTCATAGGCCTAATTGTTTTCAAGAAAGAACCGAAATAATTACAGCAAACTCTACGACACTTTTTGCTACGACACTTCTCGTTTCCCGATTTCCCCTTCGTTCGCTTGCCCTCACTCCTAGCCTCATCTCACCCACACGCATACGCGTTTGAGAGGGTTTGAATTCACACGCGTCACGTGGCTCTCACGTATCACAGGAAGAAGGGTTATCTGACACATCCTATTCGCTTCCCCGACAGCCGCGAAAACGAAAAGTGTCGTAGAGTCTACTGTACTTTAAAAAGTAGAAAATACAATATCTAACTAATTTTTGCTGCTCCAAAAAAGTACAATTTTATTTACGTTTAGCTTAGGTCTCTGCTTTTTCCAATGATATAAAGAACTCACGACGAGAAAGTGGTTGTAGATTGACTCCTACCTCAGCCCTGCCCAACCATCTTAGTTATGCGATGATATTAAATGGTTTCTTTTCCGCCTCTGATTCAAATTCGGTGTATCGGCGCAAAGTACAGTGAACCCGAGAGATACTGGCCCCGGTGTCAGTTCTTCCGAAGATTGGCGCAGCGCCGCGGGGATTGTTGAGAGAAGCTGGGGGAGGGGGGATGTGTGGTGTGCACTCAGGCGTGTTAAACAGATAGAGACAAAAGAGTTCTGAGTCCACTCATGGGTCAACCGCCAGCCCCAAAACCGGCACGCACTCCGGGGTTTACTGTATTTCGGATTGTATAAAAAGGTGATCAAAAGTTGTAATGTTATCCGATTTATATAAAATTTATGTTGTTAATACTTTTTGGGTCCCTGATTCCAAATTAAAAAATTAAAAAATTCAACTCGGAAAATGTAATAAGTTGCCAAATAGAAAGAAAATCCTATCAGTGCCTGAAATTTATTTTATAGTCATTTTACAAAGTCCTTATTTCAAATTTCTTTTTCAATTGTAAATTTTCTATCCAGTATAACGTGAGTGAGAATTGACGAAAAATATTTAGGTAAATTGCAATTTTTAAAATTTAATGCCTTTTTGTAGGTCGAACGTAACTTAGATTTCACGGGCGCCATATTGTTAATATTGTTAAATAATGTTTCCTCAGATAATATTTTCTTAAGACTGAGGATAGTTAGCAGGTAAAAGCAAAAATGCAAACCTCGAAAATATTTTTTGTAAACCGTTAATACCTCGTGATAGAAAAATGTATCGGATAACTCAAAGGATTTTAAAAAAGGTACTTAAGAAGAAGTATCATTTTATCATTAATATTTATACCTTTATGTGTACTGTGTTCATAAATCTGTATTATAATCCTAAAGTAAACTTTTTATAACATAAAAAGGATCATTTATGAAAATAAAAACAATTGCATTGACGGCTTTATCTACATGATATAAGTCGCTTCGTAGTCGCGGGGTACTTGGTTCTTACTGTCACTAGCACTATCCGTTTAAAGATCTCTTGTTCACTTCACAGAATGCTTAGGAAACAGGTGCATTATATGACTTAACTCGAACTCCTTTCTTTTTACACCATTTTTTAATAATCTTACAGTTACATTGTAATAATATTTTGAATGATATTTTCAAATTACATTTAACAATACTTTAAAGTAAATGAACTGACAGATTTAAACATCAACTACATAAGATATTGAATTTCTGAGTAGCGAAATAATAAAAACTGTGTAAATTAAAATTACTCTTGAATCAAATTGTTATAATATATCAAACGCACCTCGACGGGCACAAATCCTATCTGTGTGGCCTTTGTAATTAACGTCCCATCTGAAAAGCTGCAAATAGACGCAAATACATGAATTATTTCACATCTTTTGGCAAATGTTGGCCACTTAAGTTTTTTTAATGTCAACCTGATTGAATGAGAAATATAGGTGTCCGTAGAACATAAATTGTACATGTATTTACGGGGAGATCAATTTTAGCAGGACGAGTTTTAAGACCATGTCTGAAGGGCATGGTTTTTTAACTCGTTCATGCAAAAACTGAGCTCCACGTGAAGACCTGTCTAATACTAAGAGTGATGCACAATGTTTTGTTCGAAATGAGTGTATTGTGAGACTATGTGGCCCTCTGAAAAGTGAGTTGTGATGTTTATAATATTTTTGGTCGTGAAAACATACGACTGATGCACAGTGGTCGTAAAATCCAAAGAACTGGACAAAATATGAAGTTGTTATCGGAATTCCATAATTTTGTGGGTGTACTTATGTTTTTGATGTCGCTGATTGCGATAATGAATTCAGATTTTATAAATTCAAAGTGGCGGTTTCAATATATTAGACAAATTTTGGGAAAAGTCATTCAGTGTTTTTGAAATTCGATATGCTTGCGATTTTGAAACCACTGATTACGATACTCCATTCCGATTTTCGAAATCCAAATTGGCGGATCCAATATGGCGAACAAATTTTGGCAAAAGTCATTGGCACTTTTTAAAACTCGGTATACGAGGTGTGTTCAAAAAATAAGGTGACTTTATGGTTTTCTCAAAAAATATTCATTTATTTCTCAATATTTATGTTGTCTCCTTCAAAGTAATCCCCCTCAGATATAATACACTTGTGCCAACGCTTTTTCCAATCATCGAAGCACTTCTGATAATCATTTTGTGGTATAGCCTTGAGTTATTTTATCGATGCAGTTTTTATCTCCTCAATCGTTGAAAATCGATATCCTTTCATGAGTCTCTTCAGTTTTGGGAATAGAAAAAAGTCACTGGGGGCCAAATCCGGGGAATATGGAGGCTGAGGCATGACTGCGGTGCTGTTTTTGATCAGAAAATCTTTCACAAGCAACGATGAATGAGCAGGTGCATTATCGTGACGCAAAAGCCACGAATTATTTTTCCAAAGTTCCGGACGTTTTTTGCGTATCGCCTCTCGCAAACGGCGTATAACTTGAAGGTAATACTCCTTATTGACCGTACGACCTTGTGGTAAGAGTTCCTGGTGCACTACTCCATGGTAATTATTTTCGACGTCATAACCATATACCCACGATTCATCCCCAGTTATAACCCTTTTGAGAAAATCAGGATCATTATTGACTTCATTCAACATCTCCTGGGCGATGGTCATGCGATGGATCTTTTGATCAAAATTAAGCAGTTTTGGAAAAAATTTCGCTGACACACGTCTCATGCCCAAAACGTACGAAAAGATAGCATGGCATGAGCCAACCGATAATCCAACATCTTCAGCAAATTCTTTGGTGGTAATTCGGCGATTTTTCAACACCATTTCTTCCACTGCTTGAACGTTTTCATCTGTTGTTGACGTGCTGGGACATCCAGGGCGAGGTTCGTCTTCGACATCCTCTCGACCTTCTTGGAACAGCTTGTACCACTTATACATATTTTTCTTACTCAGAGTAGACTCACCGTATGCAACTGTCAACATTTCAAGAGTTTTAGAGCTCTGGATTCCATTTTTCACACAAAATCTAATGCAAACTCTGCTCCTTTTTTTCGAAAGAATAAAATCGCCGAGCACACCAAACCCTTCTAACCTTTTACGCCTCTGCCAGAAAAACAACACGGGCTATATAGTCAAAACTGTGAACATATGATCGTTACGAGTGTACCAACACAACAAAACAAAAAATTTAAAACTTGAATGTACGTAGCCCGTGAAAATTGAAAAGTCACCTTACTTTTTGAAAATGCCTCGTACTTACGTTTTCGGGGTCGCTGATTACCATACTTGATTCAGATTTTCGAAATTCAAAATGGCGGTTCCGATATGGCGGAAAAAGTTTAGTATACTTGTATTTTTGAGGTCGCTGAACACGAAACTAGATCAAGAATCGTCAATTTATATGGATTATTCACTATAATAGATTGTTTTCCAAGACATTAATTTGATTTTCTATCAATTTTGTCGCAGTCCTTATGTCTAATTATGTTATTTAAGGGCATGCTGTTCGGTGACCACGTGACCAAACTAGTCTCCGGTTATGAACATTTTTTGTTGGTGTTCACTGTGACCACAAGGATTGAGATATCGTGTTTAAACTTTGACAGAGAAAATAAAAAGCACAAAAGAACGTTTGTATACATCAATATATTGGTAATTTTAAAGAAAGTTTATTTATAAATTGACGGAATAGAATATTACCATTCGAGTTATATTACTTTGCAGATCATTTTTGGTTTGATGCCTTTTAGATTGTTTGATTCGCGTATATTGAGCACTGACACAAATTTTGGCCTAAATCGTCTAAACCTTAAAAAAATTAATATAAGCAATGAAATTTGCACATTCGTTGCCAACTAAGTTCGTTCATGGAATTTTTGTCTAAAATGATTTTCATTTTTTTGGTCCGAAAAATAAAAGGTACATTTCAAATTGGAAACATAGCAACACCAGCAATGTGCTACAATTTACTCGTCGGAGTTCTCCAACCAACTTCCATAATTCTTGACGTTGAATCGATCAGCTGATAACTATTGTTGACAGTGAACCAACCAGCGGGACTCAATGTCGGACTGGCGTTGTCTTTCGCCCCCGGGCGAAATTTCATTTTTATTGGTTTTGTTATTCACTTAGAATTGTTTCACACCAGTACAAAAAATCCATAAGAATATATAACCATTAGAAAATTTTAATTATTTTCTGAAGATGCACATTTCTCAAGCTGGGACTTGGACGGATTTTCGAGTTAAGATTTTCCTCAATTTTTTTTTAATCAAGTCATCTACTTTATCGACGATAAAAGTTTATTTCCTATTCCTGTAGTATTTTACCAGAAAACTTTCTTCGTAATTATAAACATTTTGATGTATACAAACGTTCCTTAGTGCTCTCTGTATAACTTCCTAAATCCTGAACACGATATCTCAATCCTTGTGGACGTAGTGAGGACAAAAAAAAAAGAAAATCATTTCATTCTCTTCACAAAAATTTCATGAACGAACTTAGTTACGTGATCTCGAGTTTATCGACGTTCAAAGTTTCTTTTTTCTCCGCTAGAAATCGCTTAAAATGCTCCAAAAATAATGATAGATTACGTGTGTGCAGATACTAAATTTTTGTTTTGCAAAGAATATACAAATTTCATTGCTTATATTAATTTTTTTTTAAGGTTAAGTCATTTAGTCCAAATTTTTTGTCAGTGCTCAATATACGCGAATCAAAAAATCTGAAATGCATCAAACCAAACATTATCTGCAAAGTGCTATAACTCGAATGGTAATATCCTATTTCATCAATTTATAAATAAACTTTCTTTGAAATTATAAACATATTGATGTACAAAAACGTTCTTTGGTGCTTTTTATTAAACTGTCAAATTTTAAACACGTTATCTGAATCCGTGTGGACACAGTGAACACCAAAATAAATGCTCATAACCGGGGACTATTTTGGTCACGTGGTCACCGAAGAGCATGCCCTTAAAGCATGAAAATGAGTAATAGAATACACAAGATACTAGAGGTATACTATAATCTAATTTTTAGTCACTATTCGACGAATGCGAGTCAACACTGTTAACGTAACTTTCATCAGAATCGTCAATCTCACGATTTAACTCGGAAATTGGAGCTTCAATTCCACCAAGCAATTCTAAGGCTTCTTGCGGGTTCGATTCCCGCCTCGCACTCTAGAAGAGCCTCGGCGGCCCATGCGATGAACGCAAGCCGAGCAAGGGAGTTGTTTATCTCCGGAGAGTCGTGGGACTGTTACCTCTGAAGAAAAGGGTTCTTTAAGTACTTAAAGCTGTTGCTCTTGGTGGTTTGGAACCCACCTTAAACTGTAGGTCCCCCTCCCACCACCAAGTAAGTGTGTGGGGTATGCGTAAAAGAATAGGGAAGAAGGTGCAAGAAAAATGTAAACCCTTCGGAGACACATTAGAAGCTTCCATTCCAAAAAATTTATTTTAAAAATTATGAAATTTGCGTTGTTTACGTAAAAGTTTCCGTACTTTATTCAAAGCAGGGTTTTACAGGGGAATAATTTTTGTTTTTTATGACTTTAAAAAAAATCGATCGTGACG
>NC_046666.1:115928479-115952332 GCF_010883055.1 Belonocnema kinseyi | reverse complement strand
GGCATTCGCGGACAATTGCCCAGGGGTTGTCCCGAAGGAATTAACCCCCAAGCGGAGGTCTGAAAACCGTGCCGAAAGCTGAATGGCACCTGGGTTAGGTGTCTAGAACGGTGACTCTGGGATACCGGGCGACCTCTCAGAATACGCAGCCTTATCCTTGCATGCGGGGCTCTGCAAGGATGGAAGAACCCCTCTCCCTAGCTTCTCGTGGGAACAGCAATGACAACACCAAACATAGTTGTAGTAAGTGCGGTTCAAAACAACGCGCAGGGCTCCCGACAATGGGTCGGCTAACAATGCCGACCACTCTAGAGCTGGGGGAGCCAATGAAAATGGATTCAATGCGATGGATCGGCCGAATCTCGGGACCTTTAGGTGCATGGAGCAACTAAATCACGACTTGCTAAAGTGGTACGATGCGAGTGTGGCCCCTCAACGGCGTTATATGGCACGGTTGCATGCTCTGTGGTACAAGAAACACCCTGAGCTATCGCACATTTCGCAGCAACGTCTGCGAACGTCTGAGATGCTTTATGACCCGGAGAAACATTAACCCCAAGGTTTCTCTCAAGCCTAAAGATCTGGCTGAAATGAATGACGAGCTTCGTGGACATTTTTCCGAAGAATCCGACCTCTGGGCAATCAATCGGAAGAGTCGATTCTGGAGTGGTTGTTGGAAGGGCGCACAATACTCCTACCGAAAATAGGCAACTTAGCTGACCCGAAGAATTACGGGCCAATCACTTGTCTGAACCCACTGTATAAGATATTCACAGATATGCTAAATGATAGCATTGTTCGAGCAATTTAACCTGTGTGGCAAGAAATGTAATAACAACGAGGCTCAAAGAAAGACGTAGCGGAATGTCGGGAGAACCTGCTCGTCGATAGATGTGTCTGCAAAGATGCAGCATTCTACCAGCGTGACCTATCGATGGCCTGGATTGATTATCGGAAAGCTTTTGATTCGACCTCCCTTAGAGTTATCATCTGTCTTTTGGAAAGCTTAAAGGTTCATCCGCGAATCGTTAGGTGCATAGAGAGATTGATGCCGCTTTGGAAAACCAGATTTACTATCTTATCAGGAAGAAATCGTGTGACAACTAACAAGATCACCTTTCAGAGAGGTGTCTTTCAGGGCGAGACCATGAGCCCACTGTTCTTTTGCCCTACATTATTGCCACTATCTCTAGCACTTCGCCATTCCGATGGGTACTTGTGCCGCAAACATGCAGATCGAAAGTACAAGGTCACTCATGTATTTTACATGGACGATCTTAAGATGTATGCTAAAAACAAAGAGCAACTACATCTAGCTCTAGGGATTGTCGAACGATATACTAAGGAAATTGGAATGGAATTTGGGTTAGACAAATGCGCCAAGGTTTAGAAGCGCTATACGACACCTTTGCGCTGGACAGACTTATACATACCTGGGCGTGCCACAGAGCCGCATTCAGGATGTGACATCTATAAAGGATACTCTCCGAAGCAGGTACAAATGTCTCATCCGGCAAATTTGGACTTCCAAACTGTCGGCGAGGAACAAAGTATCTGCAACGAACATGCTTGCCGTCCCGGTAGTACTCTATTCATTTGGTGTAGTTCCATGGACGTAGAACGAGCTCAGATCGCTTGATATCGGGACAAGAAAGGTTATGCACACGAACAAAAGCATGCATCTTGAGTCTTCTGTTCCACGACTGTACATCGCACGTCGTCAAGGTGTTCAGTATTAGGGGTGAGCAAAATGCAATCAAATCTTACCTATCTCGAGTACTCACACCTGAAACCCCGGATTAAGAAAGCACAAGAGAAAAACTAACGTTTGCTTTCCTTAAATCTCCCGGATTGAAGTCTGGTACGGAGGGTTTCATTTTTGCATGCCAAGACAGTGTCATTTCCACTTTAACATGCCGTCGTCACATTTTGAGCCAAGACATGTCCGATGATAGCTGCAAGGCGTGCTATGCACACCCCGAGCATTTACTTAGCTCATATTCTATCTAGTTGTCCAACTTATGCGGGAACGACCTACATCTAAAGTCACAATGCGGCACTAAGACTGCTTTATTACCATATCTGTCACTCTTACGGCATTAACCGTAATGTCCGTCCTCTAAATACTCCTAGGGAAATCGAGTCAATTGTCGAGAATGGGAAGTGCTGCATATACTGGAACTTGATATTTTCGACATTTGTTTCTGTTGCATACTCGAGACCAGACATGGTTCTTCTTGACTTCTAAAAGTGAACCATGTTCGTTATCGAATTTTCGGCACCAGCTGACAAAAACATCATAGTCAAGGAGAATAAAAAGAAAGAGAGGTCATTTTTCATGAAAATGAGTCTGTTAATTTTTTAAAACAGGAACGTGCATTTGCTCGAGTAAAAATCGCCTGATATATTTTCGAAGTACTGTCAGGGATATTTTCCCCTTCTATTTTATTTATTCAGAAATCGCACAATTGTAAAGTTGATCTAATTTTATATCCTACTCGACGATAATACGTCAGCAACTGTTGCATCCTTTTTTGTGTCTACAAAATTATGAATCCCTAGCGTTTGTGTAAAAAAAATCACCTCTATAATCTAATTATGGTGGCGTCCACCAATAGTATTATGGAAATCCGTACTGAAACTAGTTCGAAATAAACACGGAAATCGGAATGCATTCTCTAATTGCTGCCGCCAGTTAGGTCTGTAGACGCAACCCTCTTAATGGATACTCCTTAGCTTTATTTATTTATTTATAAGTTTTGTGATCTACTTTTCTTTCCATCTTTGTCATTTTCTGTCTTGCCGTAACTGTGTTTTTATACTTTGTTGTGCTACGGGAAGCGATGAGTTGTAAGGCAACATTATATTATGATACGGTAGACTAAGTGAAACAAAACTCTATTACTTTCACAGTTCCGCCATTTCTCGATCATATTTTTAATGCTGATTTGAGATATGTCACTGTTAAGAGATATCTTGAAAATTCAACCACTTCTAAACCACGAAATTTTTTGAAATCTAATTCATCGACAGAAATTTAAGAAAATGCATTTACATTTGATTTCAAATTCCGCAGCGTGTATAACCTCGATGGACTAATGAATGTCGGCTTCAAAGTACACACCAAAGTTCTCAAGTCGGCCACGTGGCGCAGAATTAATCTGCTTTCTCTGTGATGTTTAGCTTATGGTACGATTTTCAGCGGTCCGAGTTTTGGTTACATATTTTTCATGGCTGAATTTTCAACCAAATGTGGTTGGAATTTTAACCAGGTATTTTTAACAGTGTAATAGATAATCTAAAGCAATCTCTTTATTAATGAAGTTTTCAGATTCTTATGTCATCCTCAAGGTGTAGTAGCAAAACATAACATATATAGTTGACTTCAGCAGGTTGCGGTGGGACTCAATATACAACCACGTCCTTGTCGTGAGTCCTCGGTTGTAATCACGTTTCTAGAATAAGCCGTGAGGTCAAAGCTGAAAGTAAATAAAAGTTTACCTATTTGGAGTAGCAGAATTTAGTTTAATATTGTATATGTTGAGCAGCGTAAAAGAGTTGATTACACTCCAATTTTACGAACATAAGTGTCATTGTTCTTCACCATACTGACTCCTTAGAACATACAGCGGAATTCGAATAAAAAGTAATATTGAAAGTGTTACTCGTATAATGAAATCATGTTTTTTCTTTCCTTTCCGTGGATCTAATTTATTTTCAACTTTGTCTGAACATTTGATTTTTAAAATTTATATATAACATTTCAAATAAACCCTTTTTTAAGGATGCTGCTTTGCGTAAATTAGAGCTTTAATTCAATACAGCTTGGGACGACAGTTCAACCATGCTACAGTTTGAGATGACCTTTTAATACAGAATTTGGTATTAAAAGAATATGTTATTGGGGAATTGTATGCATACTTTCGTCCTGCCGTTCTTTGTCTTTTTACATCTTCACAATTTAATGAAATATTGTACTCGTAATTTGTCTATATCATAAATTAAACACTCTTTGCTTTAAAAGCCGTTATTTCATGTTCGTCATTATATAAATAATTTATCTTCAAAATATATATCAATCTTATTTTTAATTATGGTCATTTTTCTGTATCAACTTTCAATAACATGTTTTGGAAATTCAAGAGAAAACAAACAACGGTGCCATCATAATTTTTCAAATCTTAGATAGTGTTTATTTTCTGGTGCAGATGATTTCCTTCAGACAAAAAAATTGAAGGGATAGATGTTAGATCCTTTATTGAAGATAAAACTTTCAACGTTTCGAGAGTATAACACTCCTCATCAGGAATAAAACTTCACTAAGGTCGATTTAAGTTGAAAAATTTAAAAAGAACCATCCTCTCTGGTTCTAATTCTTAATTAATTAGTCTGTTAAAAAAATATTAAAAAAAAAACATTTTTATAATAAAAATATTGTAAAATTAATGAGATAGTTATTAAAAATTAAACGACATGAGAAACAAAATTTGACATTTTGTTACAAATAAGGTTAGCAAATATAATTTAATTGTTTTGTTACCTGGATGTCATTTTTGATGTTGTTAAAAAATGTTTGTTATCAATTTTTCGGATAAAATTAATGTTTTGTCAAAAATTGTGAAGATTGTTCAATTGTATAGCAGTAAAATCATTTTAAAAATTAAGGAGCAGAAATTGGCGTTCTCCTCCATTTTAACGTTTGGTATTAAGGACGAGAAAATAGAGAGAAATAGTGTACAAAGGATAAGATATCAGTAGTGTAACTATAATTTCGAAACATAAGGCTCTAAAGGAAAAAATATAGAAGTTGAATATAATTGATAATTTCATCTAATTGATTATTTAACTAGTAAGAATAGGAGTCTCAAAAAAAATTGGATATCAAATTAAAGAATCTAAGATTATGTTATATCAAGAACTATAATGTTTAAGATCAGTTAATACATTCAGGCATTTATCACCTCCATTCTTAATAAAGGACATGCCAGCTACAAATCTTTTAAATTTATTAGGCTCATGCTCATGGTGTAGAACTTGAACATTTATCTAGTCTATTTCATGACCAGTCTGAACCTGGTGTTTTGCTATCACTTCATGGTTTTTTGGATTTTGTCTAAAATCTTCATGGTGTTCTTTAATCCTAGTGTACAGTAATCTTTCAGTTTGACCTATATAACACTTTTCACATTCTAAACATTCAATTTTATAAACTACGTTTGTCAAATCAAAAGTGTCCTAAACATCTTTACCTAATTTTATGAAACTGTTGAATTTGGAATCAACTCTAAAAACTGTTTTAATATCAAATTCTTTCAGAATTCTTTTCATTTCAAACGATAAACTACCATGGAAAAGAATAGACACGAAAAATTTGGACTTAAAATAATTTACTGTTCCTAAATTCAAGTGTGATGTATCGTGTTCTTGAAGTATTTTTTATTTGTCTTTGATAACACGTACTTTAATTTTTTTTGGTCAAATCATGAAAATGTCATCGACATATCTAAAAAATGTGTGTAGATTGAAATCTAAATTATTAATAACAGTATTTTCTAAGTCTTGCATGACTAAATCTGCCAAAATAGGTGAAATTGGAGAGCCCATGGAAGTACCATGAATCTGTCTATAATAATCATTGTTGAATTGGAAAACTGTTTTCGTCATTAAGAATTCTATTCCTTTTTCAAATTCATTTAATGGTAAGTCAGTATAATTTTTTTATATTTATCCATCTACTGGAAACACTATTTTTAACTGATTCTATTGGAACATTTGTAAATAAAAATGAAACATCTAGTGAAACCATAATGTGATCTAGAGGAACAATTCGTTTAGTGATTATGTTTTTGAATTCAAAAGAATTTTTAAGTGTGTTTTTGGAGTTATTAAGGATTTTTTAAATATGTTATTAAAAAGTTTTGACATTTTAAAAGTTGGAGAATTGATTAAAGAAACAGCAGGACGCATATGACAAATCGGATTAATATTTAACTTTTCATATACTGTGATATCATTTAACAATTCATTCATTTTATTAATATAAGAATCCTTATTAAGAACAACTGTAACATTGCCTTTATCTGCATGCGTTATAAGTCTGTCTCTTCTTTGTCTCTGACCCAACCTTTTTTGTCTGAAGTAAGTCATCTCCACCAGAAAATAAACACTATCTAATATATAAACAACTCAGACGAAAGAACACCAACAGCAAATCAACAACATCGATTTACAAGAAGTTTTTCAAATCTTATTATGAAGCATTTTACTTTGAAATATTCAATAACTTTTTTCATAGAAAATGTATCATTTGTGTACGTCCAAGTGTAAAAGACCCAGTTTCTCGATTTTATTTGAGTAGTTATGAGCGTTTGCGATTCCGAATTGAAATTAATTGGGTGTATTTTACGTTTAAAGAAAAAAATCGACACTTTTGCTTATAAAACCCGCCAACTTTAATGAAAAATATCTAGAAATGTTGTTTTTCAAGTTCTCAATTCGTAAACTTCTCATTCGAAATTTTATGAATGGATCAGAATCAAACCATTTTTTTAAATGGGTGGGGGAGGGGATACATAGGAATGTGTACCTTAGAGACGTAATTCAAGTCCTTTCCCATAACCTGGACACTTTTCATTCGGACCTACTCATATGTATATTTTATTCGCACACCTATTGTGATGCCATATACCAGAAAATAATAAAACTGCGAGTTTCATGCACAGAAATTAGTAGATGCCTTGTTTAAACATAAAAATTGATTGTGATGCAATATAATTCATCGTCTTGTGCAACTGATGTAAAACCGCGCATTGGTTTTGATGCATTCATGACATTAAATGTTTGAAACATAAATGGCCCGAATAAAACCTTTTCTAGGATGAAGGTAACTGTGGAGGGAGACCAGATCCATATGAGTTTGATGCAACAGCAGAAGAAAATGGCGGCTCACTTGATGGACTCAAAAGGCCGAGAGACGATCCTCCAAAACCTGGCTCTCTATTCACTAATGAAGGACTTCAAGCATCTTACAAAGATTTGGATCAAATTTTCGATAATTCTGATCCTGATACTTCTAGTGACGAAACTGTAGGTATTCTGGGTGTCTCAAAACTCGCGATACTGCTATTAAGGTTATTATATTCCACGTTAAAAAGAACGTGAAAAGGTTAATCGAAATGTTCGCTTCGACCTTTGTTTTAATTTATTTTTCTTAATTTATGTATTGTTTCTTCTTAATGGTAGACTGGAATGCCTAGTCACTTGCAACTGAGAGAAAGTCATCAAATCTAATAGAGGCACCCACAATTGACCGTATTGGTTTTAAGTGCAATCAGTTGCAGAGCCCTGTGGGAATTGGCGAAGTAACTAATCCCGCTACGGGATGAAAAAAACCGGCGAACATCGACGTTACGTTATATCTGACGATTTGTATCATAGCATGGAAGTATTTACATCAGAATGTACTTTGCCAATTCGGACATGGCCCGAATCTTGAGTCTCTTGATAGGGTGATTCATTTGCGCGAAGTTTCGAAATATAAATTGTTAGATTTCGATTATATTTGATAACATTTTCTCACTTTGAAGGTCTTATTCAGTTTTTTTCATTAAAATAAAATGCACTTTAATGCATTTTTCCGGAATTTCCCCAAAAATGTTAGGAAAGCTAACAATAGCCCACACATTGCATCGGAAAAATGTCAGAAAAAAATTGAGAATTTAAATAACAGTTAGGAAATTTTTCCGAACCAACTGAAGGAAAATGTCAAGTTCTGAAATTTAATTAAAAGATAAGAATTTTATTCTGAAAAATGGTACAGAAAATTCAGCAGTAGTTCGGGAATTTACCTTGGAGTTCAAGAATTTTTTGTTCCACGTAGTATGGGAAATTTCGAGAATTCACCTTGACGTACAAACCAAAAAGGGGAAGTGACGTCCATCCCAGCTTAAAATTTATTTCCATATCTTACTTGTCTGTCTCGAACTTGGCGAAGCCGCATTCCGACCCGCTGTTTATTGGCACGAAGACTGATTTCACTTTTGTCATAATTTTACCATCAGACACCTAGCGGTAACATGCCCATATTATTTCCTTTTCAAAACTTTCAGGAAAAAGTCCCAAAAGTTAAAAATACTAATAATAATAATAATAATCAATACTCTAAAAAAACTTATTCTTAACAAAAACTGCAAAAAGTTTTCAAAATTAGTTTCAAGTAATGTAATGATTTATGTTGTTTTGTAAATAAATAATAAAATAAATTTGGTCGCGAACTTGCGAGTATGAAATAATTAATATTTAATTATCTAATTGTAGTAATATAAACTGCGTGACTGAATGAAAAATACCGATGTCGTAAAAATGATACCCAAAATAATATCTGAACATAAGTCATAAAAATTATATACGGTAGCATTATTAACATATTTTCATAATTATCTACAATTATACAACCTTTAGATAAAGTTATTAATTGTATTTTGCATTAAAAAAAAGTAATATGTCTTTATACAGCGAAGTCTCCTATTTCCGCGACCTCGAAACGTAAAGATTCTTTCATTTCAAGCCTGGAGGGGTCCCCATCTCTATCGCGGCCTTCGATTATTTTTATCAAGCGACGTTCATTGGCTGTACCGGTCTTATCTCGATGCGTCGCCTTTAAATACATTTCAACTCCGCATGTGCCGGAACGAGCGGATATTATTGACATAATGATGGGACATCGAAAGTGAAACCTCCTTATTACCGAACATCGATGAATCGATGAATCGAAAGAAAAACATCGATGTTTCGATGTTTACAGAACATAGATGTTTTATTAAAAAATCTTTTAATCACTTAGGATACCTTATAGTTGAGATGAAATTCGTGATACTATTATTTGTTGGAAAATAATTCGAATTACCTCTAAATAATAATGATTAAATAATTATAATAATTAAATAAGAATTATAGCTTCTTCGACTGGTCACACTTTTATTATAACTTAGTACCGAATTTGCACCAATAACAAACCTCCTTTTTGGAAAATCCAACTTCTAAAAAATGTGCCCATCGAACGGGCACATTCTCTTCGCGCATAGTGCGCGTGGCTCACGAGTTTCAGCGCGCCTGAGGCGTGCAACTTCTGTTTTTTTGCACTTCGCGCTCAATAATCTATTTATCTCGTGCTTTGCGTTCGATAATGTATTTAATATAATATACGCGCTCGGTCTGTTCCAGGGTGTGACTCGCCATGCAAATGCTTGAGTCAGTTTTGTGAAGGACGGCAGAAAATGAAATACTAGCGCCACGCCCTACATTTGAATGACAGCTGATAAGAAACATGGGAGATGTAGTATTTTTCTCAGTTTTTGTAATATTTTGAACATTTGTAGATAATTAAAAAACTTTGAGGTTGAATTAAGCCAAGGTTAACTGTTTCTAGAATTAAAAAAATATCGAGGATTAAAAAATATACCTGAAAAACACTGGAAATGACTTTTTAAGGATTTTAATATTCAAGCAGAGTAAAATGGTAAAATATGAAGTATAGGTCTTGAAGGTTTAAAGCAAATAAACTTACAATTCTAAAATTTTAATATAAATAATAGTTTTTCTATTTTTAATCACTTGAATGATTCTAATGTATTATTTCATTATAATAAAAATACACAACAAATTATAAAAATTATAATTTTTAATATTTAGTACATTGTATTAATCTTTAAGATAGTGAAAAGATTATCAGTATGGAATCTATTAACTTTACTGTACATTTAGTCATATATTTATTTGAAAATTGGATTAAAATATTAACCGTTATTAAAATTATTTTATTGTTAAACCTGGCCAGGTAGTGTGTAAAGATAACTTATTAAAGGAACAGATAATTTGGAAAAAGGAAGTTTTAGCTCCTGATTGAACGTTTATGGCGGTAAATATTACGATTTGTTTACATCAATGTCCTTTAACCTAAAATAACCGAATGGCTCTAACGGTTTTACGTATACATTGATTTTCAAATTTTGAGATATTCTTGTTGTTGCCAAACTTTTAGATTATTTTGATAGTGTGTAAAATGATAGTTTCAATAGTTTCCGAAGTTTTAAAAATATTATAAGACCCTTACTATCTTTAAGAAAAATGTCAAAGTAACATTAATAACAGTTCTTAATTATCTCAGAGTTTCGATGTTTATTTACAATTACATTAATTTATTTATAAATGCAAGTATTAAACTATATTATAATTGTAAAATAATGATTTTCTTGCAGTCATAATGGTAAAAGAAACCTAAATTAAAACTAGGGGTTTTGCCATCTCAATTTCCAAACTCGGTCTGGGGCTGTTTCTCCAGATATTGGAAAATAATGTACAAATTTTGTTTTTAATGATTACTTTATTTTTTTCTTATTTTGCACTAGTTTTTATTCTCAACAACCCTGAAAAAAGTATATTTTAATAGAATATTATTACAATTCATAATATGCATTGGTATTGAAACATACGTATTTCCATTGTCTTGTTTTTATAATTAAAGAAAGTGAGCATCCTAATAAAAAAATTGCTATTAAACATTTTATTGCAACTTGTATCTTTTTTCTAAAAATTTAAATTGTTTATTTTTAAGGTTTTTTTAACGATCCAAACTAAAAATATACGCATCTCAGCTAAAGGTGATTCTAAGCAGATTTTAAAATATAATTTAGGCGAAAATGTTTGCTAAAGAAAATGTTATTGTAGCTTGTGTGCCTTTTCCAAAAAGTTTATTTTTTATTTTTAATATATTTTAATCAGAAGATTTTAGAAGAAACTTGTAGATATTTTGCTGTTGAACAACTTTTATGTTATTTTTTTCAGCTCTTCTGTCGTTTCTCCAAAATTTATTTTTCTGGTAGAATAACTTTGTCTATTCATTCTTTTTATATTGTGTCGTTGGCCCAAAAACTTATTTTATTTTTCTCTATTTTCAATGTTGCTTTTTTTGAATAGAACAAAAACTACGCATCATATCAAACAATTATTATTAGTAAATCTGTAGATCATTTACGGTGAATAACTTTTTTCTTATTTTTTTCATAGCTTGTGTCGTTTGTCCCAAAACTAAATTTTTATATTTTTAATGCTGTCTTTTATGAATGAAACAATAACAACTTGTCTTATAAGAAAGTGATTAATAAGTCATTTGTATATCTTTTTTTGGGAATATTTGATTTTTCATTATTTCTCGTGCGATCAAAATTTGAATTTTCGAGTTTACAAACAAATTCTAGAAGTTGTTTTATTAATCATCTAGAGCGTTTCTTGATGTTTCAATATGGATCTCTGAAGTATCTCGTGGGACGCAAGTAGTGTAGATGAGAAAATTGTGTTTATTTTTTCTTACCTTTTGTCGTTTGTTCAAAAATTTTATTTTTAATTTCAAATGCTGTTGATGAATAAAACGAAAATTGCCCTTCCTACCAAAGTGATTCATTTGAAATTTGTAAATTTTTTGCGGGTGCACAATTTTCATCTTATTTGTTTTTTGTATTTTGCATAGTTATACCGAAAAATGAAATTTTTTATTTTTCATTTTTTTTCGTGAGATCAAAATTTGAATTTTCGATTTTTCAAGAAAATTCAAAAAGTTGTTATGATAATATTGTAGGGCTTTTGAAAAATAACGTTTTTCCTTTCTTAAATTGCACTGTCCTCCATGTTAATTGCACGACATAGCACAACGGCCCACTAGGCCGTTCAAAAATCTCGCCGCCTAATGGCGCTGCCAATATACTTCAATACTCTATAGTTACCGCCTACATTCGAAACGCTTATAAATTATTATTACCGCAACACTATCTTTATCCAATATTCACATTCGCGCAAATTTTAAGTGGTAAAATCGTTTAATAGTCTAAAGTAAATCTGAACTGTCACTGCTCAATGTGTCGCTATAATAAGGACTAATATCCCTATCACCATCGTTAAACGGTTTTTTTTTTCGAATTCAGGGAATATCCGCGATATTCAGTTTTCACAGAAAACTAATATCTTCTCATTATGATGAGAATGTAAAAAGGACATTTCTGCACTGAATTTTCGAATGGCCATTGATCCTTTGAATATGCGGTGTCGGTATTTGAATTTTTTTAAGGCTAGTTTGCCGAAAAGGAAACACGAGATTGCCGTAAAAATTAAACTAATGTTTAAGAAAAGTGTAACCAGTGGAATAAGCTATTAATAATAATTATTCTTGAATAGTCTTGATTGGCTCCCTAAGCTCCCTAAGATCATATTGCGTACTCTGAGTGGTCACCGGTATCCTAGTCACCGTTCGAGACACCTTACCCAGGTGTCATTCAGCTTTAAGCACATTTGTTACGCCTCCGCTTGTGGGTTAATTCCTTCGGGTCATGCCGGGACAATTTCCCGCTACTGCTTATTAATTATTGTAACCATATTTAGCAGGCACCCTTGGCACAGGGACCCTCTATCCGCAACCCGAGAACGCGTTCGGGAGCTTTCTCATAGGCCCACTGGGAGTAACTGACATATGAAAATGACACTGGCTCCCAGTAGAACCACGGTATATCAAAGTAGTGGCCACGTCTCATGACCGTGAGATACTTGCTCACAGGGCTCAATGTTGGTTCACGCAAGATGTTCGTTTCTCAATGTTTTGGAGAACGATGTTAGGTAAGTATGCAATGGAGAATGCTGTCCGAAAATCGTAATTAGAGCGACGAATATGGTGTGCCATAATTTTTGGTATACTTTCGTTTTCGAAGTCGCTGATTAAGATACTGGATTCAGATTTTAGAAATTCAAAATGGCAGACACATTTTTAAGAAGTCATTCAATATTTTGAATTACAGATACTTTGTAGGTTTTCATTAGGCAGTATACTATAGGATAATTACCTTTTGGCATATGTTAAAACAATTTAATATAATTGACTTTACATATTTTTCCACAATATTATTATATATTTATAGAAATATGTTAATGAGATGGGATGATCGGAGTTATCGATTTGCATTATACATACATTAACTGGATGAATCCATTTTGTTGCATTACAAATCGCCGAATCAAAGTCATTTTGTAAACTTGTATACTCAGACGCACTTTATCTCCTGTTCAAACTTTTAACGTAGCGCTAGAATAGGTGAAGTTACCACAGAAATGTGACGTTAAGATAATGCACTGATCTCCCTCTATCATCTGAAACAAACACAGAGGATCCTACTCTACCGACTACAACAGTTCATGTTTCAATAATACAATTTTTTTTCGAATTTTTGACCCTCTGTACTTGAATTCCCTTGATGATATTTAAGACACTCTGGACTTAGCTTGTACCAAAAGCATAGATTTTCAGGTCATCTACATTAAATACATGATTGACCTTATGCTTGCGATGATTAGTGTCTCCAAAGAGGTGTCTAGGAGAACTACGTTGTGAGAGGTATAGAGTCAGAATTGTGATGCAAGAAGCATACGGCTCATGGTATCGCCCTAAAAAGCACCCCTTTGGATGGTGACGTTGTTCGTTGTCACCTGAAATTTCCCAGATGAGATAGTAAGTCTAGTGTTCCAAAGGGACATTTTTGGATATCTTAAATTTCGGAAATTTTTGGTGATTTATAACAGGACTGTCCAGCACGGGGAAATCGATTCAATCGCCACATGTTGGGAATCCAGGACCACTTCCCTTTTACCAGGTCTAAAGGCAATTTCGACGAAATTTCTCCTCTCTGTACAGGTCTGGTTTATAAAGGAAATCGCACCAAAAAAAACTAGTAACTGCGGGATCCTTCGTTGGAAGTTTCCAAAATTTCCAAAGTTTCCGGAAATTTTGTTTTTATCGTTTATGAAATCAAAAATTACTGTTATCGGATATAACAGGTGCAGAAAGTAGGCAGTTATAACTCTTTTGTGACGTTTACAGTACTTTCCATCAGCAACTCTTGAGTCGTTCGCAACTCGCCTTTTTCCTGTTTCCGGTTCGCCTTCGACTCTCCTACACATCCCCTTCGATTAGCCTCTGGCTCATACATCAAAATTCACGCTTATGTGGAACTGTTTGCTTGCCTCACCTGCAGCACAATATATTAAACTGATTAAATTTTTTTTGTAATAAATTTTCTCGTCAAATGTCACCAATTTCCGGGTTTACGCATTTACATATCAATACTTCGTGTAAAATGAATCACTAGTTTCTTCGTTTCTTTTGTGCTGAATGATTACCGCGTACGTTGTAAAATAGTTTTAATGTATATTAATCTCATTGCTGTCTACTACATGTTTGTAATTATGGTTAAGCTGGTAATGCGACCTAAATGCATAAAGCTTTGTAAACCCGTTACGTTGAACGTAGTGATTTTACAAGTTTAGGTATAATTAATATTATTACAAAAACATAGCAGGTAATCTAGAGAAAAATTTTTTACAGTGTACTTTTGTCCCTAATATAGCAGACCTTGAGAAAATTATGTTAATTTAGCAATTTCAAAATTTATTAACAATATTTTCAATGATTCTATAGAGGCGCGGGGGCCTTATATTCATCTTTCGCCAATAACATTTTTCAGTGTAAAATTCGATATCTTTAATGAATTATTTCGCTGCTTTAAGAAGGCCTCAGATTCAAACCAATTCATTTAATTTTCTGTCTTGATATTGGAAAGAAGGCCATTTAAGTATTGCGTAACTTGTATCTTACGTAATGATACCATTTTTTAATTTTTCAATACACATGCGAAATGTACGCAATGAAGTTTTCCTTGCAAGACTTTCAGCGTTCCTTTCATCTGGGCGAAAAACTAAATTGTATGTGTATATACCAATGTACGTACAAAAATTGGATGCATGGTTCCATTCTCTTTAATCCTCTCTGACTAAACCGTTTTTTAACATGCAATTTAAACCAAGCTTTTTCCCCAAGTATCATAGCTACACTTCGTGACCCCCCCCCCTCTCTCTCTCTCTTAAGTATCTGTACTTGTAAAAACACAAGTGAATCTTAAAGGGCCCCAGGCTTATTTATAACGGCGGTCGCTTAATAGAAAATAACACTTGTAGTCTCCGTTTAGTTGAAATAAAATTTCCTCCAAAACTGCATCGAATCAAAATACAGCAGTCGATTCCACATTAAACCGCATTCATACTACTTGAAGTAATAATGTGTACAACTATTCAACTGTTAAGACATTATTATAGACACGCTTGAAGTAATTGGTGGATTTTACTCGAGTTTCCCAAGTTTCCAAAAAATTAGAAAAATGCGCGAGAATGAAGTGCCAAGAAATATTCATATTATTGACTGTTTCTGGTAGACTTTCAGATTTATCTGCATCTCATGTCTTCTGTTCCACGAATTTCATGTAAAACTCAATTTCGGAGATTCAGCATTCTGCTTTTAAAACCTGTAATATTTATTTTGCGAGTGATTTGGTCTCTTTTATTGTGTCAGCACCAGTGACCAAATTATCAGCGTAAACATCTTGTCGAATTGTTTTGGCTACTTCTCGAACCTTTGTCGAAATTCTATCTTCTCTGATCTTGCAATAATGTATAATCCAACACGATGTAGAAGTTATTGTATCATCTACTTCTCTTGGCATCCTCGCACTTATTCATGAAGGATGTGCTCTTTCTTCATTATAGGCATTTTTTTCTAACCCTCTATAATTTTAGAAGCCGACTCAAGGTTTCTTCGTTGGATTTACCTATTTCATCGAGATTTATCGTGAAATAGATTCTAACAATAAATTTAGCGTCTATTTAGCGATATTGTTTACCACACTTAATGTAATTTCTATATATGCCGTTTTTTAATTAGTGAGATTTGTTAATTTCACTAATTTTCGTATTTTCGTGAATTAGAATAGAGAATTGAACTTTTCCCTTCTTTTTGCGATAACTAGTAGTTTCCGCTTCGTCTTCGGTATATTCATCCAATTTTACACGGCATTACTCAAGTCCTCTTATGCTTGGAATGTCAGCTATAGTTCATACAACTGAGAATTCAGCTCCAGTTTTAATAATTCGGGTGATGTGATCGCATCAGCGGAGTACATTTCCGCGATTTTATTTGTTTGCTTTGTAGAAATGTTTAGTTTTGTTTTGATCAATTCATGTTCTTTCAGAAATTGTTCTTTCTTACCTTGTAAAGCCGTTGGTAATCAATCCAATCAAAACTAATAGAGGAATTGCTATTTTGCGCAATGCAAATATAAAGGAATGCTCACTTGACCTTTTTATTCGTAACGTCATCCTACCAGGAATCAACCATTGTCCAGCACTGCTTTAAACGATATACGGTCGGTGAAGCGACGTATTTTTTAACCCAGTACTTTTAATAGAGAAATGTGTGAATGATGATTGTTTCCAGGCTTTTCGCATGTATTAATTGTGACTTGAGTGCAGTCCTCTGCGTCAAAATTCATTGCGTATTATAACGGCACCCATAATATGTAATGTATTTTGCAAATGTTCGCAGGATTAGTTATCTCTTTAAGGAGCATGGAGTCATGGTTATTTATCAGTCTGAGCTTCATAAAATCTTATATTTGAAATTAAAAAGTGAAGCATCGCAGTTTTGCAGTTCCTAATTGTCAGGTTTACAAACCGGAGCTGAAATTTACTTTAAATTATGTTAAAATTGATCAAAAATAAGAGAAAGAATTTTATTGCTATTCATCGAGGAAATCAATGATTCAGTCAATTGATACTCGCGGATTTCGCAGAGGATTTTTTGAACTTTTTTGAGTTTGGAATGGATGTGCTCTTTCTTGTCTTCAGGTTTAATGAAATCGAGCAAATACTGTTAAGCATTCTTTTGAAATAAACTGTAGATAAAATTACCAGCCCTTTGTCGATATTGGTTCGCTCCCTGATTAACGTTGTAAATTAAGATGCTTTCTTAGATTTACAATCCGATTTCTTTCAAGAATCTGTTCAAGCATATCGCTTCTTTAGCGGCTTTAGTCAATCCCATGTATTCCGCCTCGGTTGTTGATAACGAAAACGAATCCTATGTATGATCTTCTATCCTGAGTATATGCTGCCCAATAAGCATTTACAAAGCCTTTCAATTGACTTAAGGTATTCTTGCACATGTCTATATTTAAAGGCTTCAGGTCAATAGTTTTCAGCAAAGTACTGAGTTTTCTGTGCCACTGACTCCCAGCCTGTCTAAGGCCATACATCGTCCTTCTCATAAAACAGACCTTATTTCCTTTTTGGAGTTCCACTAGCATTCTTGAGGCTCTTCCCTTTTCCATAAAACATAACTCCTCCCTATTGGCGAAACGTGGCAAAAGTTCTTCCAAGAAGTTCGGGCACCTCCATGTACACCTCTTCGTCTAATTCTCTGTTCAAAAATGCGGTAGTGACATCTAGTTGATGAACGACAATGTCGTTTTCAACAGCGAGACCCATCAGGAACCTTACTGAGCTGAGTCCAACCACAGAAGCAAAAGTCTCATTGAAAGGTATCCCAGGACACTGAGAATAACCCTTGCGACTAACCGGGCTTTTCTTCGTTCCTGGTGTGCTTCAGCATTAAACTTATTTCTGTGTATAAGTTTGCATCCTATGACATTTTGTTTTTACGGTCACAACTTGCGAAGATCTGAGCCCATAACCTGTTGTAACTTGGTAGATCTTATCGAAATATCATTATAAACAAAGCAGTACTGTAGCTTATTTTTGTAGAACTAAATTCAATTGATATGAACCGGACACAAACATTAAACATGAGCTCTAGCGTATCTTTCAGTTCCTCCGTTATGTGGTAATATACTATAAAACAATCTGCGCAGAAAATCTTTTTTCTATTTATTGTGGTAGACTTTCGAAAGTTTCTGTCAATATTTCCAAAATATGCTCCTTCCAGGATTAGGAAGTGAAAGTAGAGAAAAATCATAAAGGATTATTTCTTAGTCTAATCCATAACTTCATATATTTAGAAAATTATATATCTAAAACAAAATTACTTAAATTGTTTTAGTATGTCACAAACGGAGCTTGGACTTGACATTACGTATTTTCTTTAAGATTTATTTAACCTAAATCTTGTAACTTTAACAAACTGCTGATAACGATTAAAAATCGTGATGGGCTAAGTTGATGAAATGTGTTTTCCATCTTTTTTGTATAGGGTCAGTCACAATAATGTCAAAATCAGGGTTTCTAAAAATGTTTCGCCGTGGCGTGGGAGCAGTTTTGCCGTCCGAAGGCAGTGGGAAACCATCGTTATTATAAGATTATGCTATCATAAGTATATGTTCGGTGTCTCACCATTAGTTTTGTGAACTAAATTAACGCCATGTTGCATTTGTCGTTGGATTTATTAAATATTTATTTTTTTAGAACCTTCATTTGTATTTGTAAGAAAATTTAAGGCATTTCAGATAAAATTATAATAAAATAAACATTCATTAAAGAAAAGACTTCACAAAAAACCGATCTCTCCCTCTGATCGCTCAAAAGTTAAGCCTCAGCTACACTTCTCCCCACTTCGGCATTTACGCCGCCTAATTGTACGCCTGGCGTCCAATTTATATTCATACAAGACGTTTTACTTTCTTATATCGCAATTCACAAGGCAGTCGGGCAGTACACGACTCTTCCTCACAGTTGCGTCATGACGAGATAGTATGTACGGTACCACAGTGGTCACAAACACCCGAAAAATTGGTCAAAATTCAAATAGCGAGCCAACTTTCTTGAAACTCAGTAGTCTTATGATTTTGGGGTCAAGGAATTCGAATTTTACGTCAAAATGATCAAAAACAAAATGGCGGACCAAATCTGGATCAACTGACGTTACGTTCGTGCAAAGTAGTCTACGGGGTTTTCAGTGTCAAGGAATACGAATTTGAGGTCAAAATTGCCACATGAAAAAATGGCGGACCAACATTGAAAAAACGGATGTTAAGTCCGTCAAAAGTAGTCGTGAAGGGAATTTCGGGCCCAAGGAATTCGAAATTGAGGTCAAAATGGTCAAAAACCAAATTTTTCAAACAAAATTCAATTAAAAATTTTAAAAAAGGTAAAATTTGTCAAAAATAAAATGAGCTTGGGCTGCTATTGCGCCTAATCACCGTGCGTGTACACCTGTCTTGTAAATGTGCTTGAAACGAGAGTAGCAGTTAGGAGCAGCGGCATTTTTAATTTTTTCAATCACCACCTCGTCGACAATAAAACTTTGAGTTCATTACTATAATACTTAATGCATTAATCAAATATAACTTTCATTGAATTTTTATTATCCGAACCGCCAGCAACTCTCTTCATATATTGTCAATGAAATCGAGCACTTACAACACAATTTAGAGCACTTGCAACCGAGCTATATTTTGCCGGTTTGACACGTCTCGCACAAGTATAGGAGCAGACCATCTTTCAGGCCATATCAAAGCCCACATTCGTAAGACAGTACCCAATCCTACCAGTATTTAATGCAGAGATTAATTGTTAACAGAATACCATATTTGGTCTTACGCAAAAATATATAGATTTTTTAATTTTAATTTTAACCTATGTCCGTGAAATAATTAATACTAATGAAAAATGGAAATTTTGTAACTTTTAGTACCTCATGAAACTATGAATAGCCGGGGAACCAATTTTCTTTTCAAACTTCTCAGGATGCCGATTCGGCTGGCAGTCCAAAAGGGGGCAGGGTTAAAAAAAATGGTGTTTCTCACTAACATTTAAATGTTTTAAAGCACACCAAGTATATATTTGAATTGGACATTATAACGAAGTGGTAATATTTATGAAGCGAACCTGAAAACCTGTCATCTTGTTTACTTTTAAAATATTTTTGTGAAAAAACTACTTTACGTCAAATTAAAAAACTTACCCTATTTTATGGACTTGCCTGTCTGCTGTTGCATTTTAACTAAACTTAAACCGAAAGACATCGAACTCAAACTGAACGAGCACAGAAACCGCTAAGTGACTTTTTTATGAAAACTAACAAAAACTTATCTTTTTTCGTTGCCATGTTACCTTTACCATGTTTAATTTTGAATTTTTTTACATTGAATTCATATTCAGTGATCTGAAAACCTCAAACGATACACTGGATTCGTAATCAGGGTCACGAAAAGAATATATTGTGCTACAAATGCAGAAGATGAGCCTATGGAAAGCACTGTAAATTTAAAAAAAGTATTAACTGCCTGCTTTCTGCACATATTTTAGTAGTGTTGCATTTTCTATAACTTATTTTTTAAATATTGCAAATAAAATATGTTTTATTACCGTAATGCAGCAGCACACAAGTGCTTCAAGACTATTAGTACTATGATAATAAGATAGTTAAACAATTACCCCTACTCAGTAGACAACCCGTAACATTGCTTTCCTCTGAAGCTCAGTTTCTCCTAACGAAGTTTAGGGCTGAGTATATTATGATGGCCCAAAAAATCACATTTGAACAATCAACGGGGGTATTTATCAAATCGTTCTCGTAGGTAGATAAATTTATCCATGTTTTTTTAATTTTCTTTTAACAAACAAAAAAAATATATTTTCAGCTCTCGCTCTGAGGCTTTAAAGTTTCCTGATCTAAGTTGGAGAAGTCCTAGCACCAGCTACAAGAATGACCCAGAAAACAGTTGTAGATACAATAACTTATTATTACTTTGCCATTCAATTCGTTGTGAGTGATTGTGGCTTGAGACCGCACCAAATACGATAGTCAATGAGCGGCCCAACCGAGGGTCAACTTTTTTTTCAGCCGTTCACCCGTTGTCCGTTGAGCCGGTGTTCATCTTACTCTATTCTCAATGTAAATTAAACGTTTATGCACTATTTTGTTTAGAAATCTGTTCTCAACGGTCTCAAAAATGTCTCTTCAAAATGTCAAGATACACAAGCATATCTGAGGCTCACAACGAGCCTCCAAATATTGTCATTTTATGCCTTAAACTTGCATAATATTTCTAAGACACAAAAATCCGATAAATGTAACATTCGCTGATAAATGAACAAGAACATAAAATGTCAAATAAATTGACTGATAATTCCAGACCAAAATTCAAGAAGTAAAAGTAGGCAACATTTTACATGCCAAACTCCACAATTAATAAAAAATGGCTGGAACGAGTTCTAAAAATATATATGTTTTTTTTTAAATAACTTATTTTATTTGTAAATGAAGTTTAATATGATGCCGCGATATTCATTTTTACTTTCATAATTTTTATGGAATAATTTTTATGGAATTTTGGAAAAAACATATAAAATGTCGGCGCGTGAAAATTTCATAGAAATATATAGTAAATTGATCTCGAGAAGAGTCCAAATGTTAAGCCATTTCGAGCGCCCCTAGCACTTGAATGGGTGACCATCTACGACGTACGGCCGGGTTGTGTACTCGAATTTTGAAAATTCGGCTAAACTCGAAACGTGGTTTTCTGAAGTTTTCCTCTCATCTGGCCAAATGTTTAGGCGCCTGCGATTAATTCGAATAAACTCGTATGTAGCCGCATTGTAAATGAACTGTACTAAAATTCATATAGTGACTTTAGGCCCACAGTATTAAAAGAAAAAGTTTCAAATGCGCATACTATGTGAAGTTGAAAGACCTCTGTTTCAGCCGGGTTTTAAACCTAAAAGAACATATCACTATAGGTAATAATAATAATACTTGTTGTATGTTCGACTGAGTGATGAACCCCTTCGTTAGCAGAGAGAATTCGACAAAAAACGCCAAAAATGGCAGGAAAATGTGTATCCTTGGGTTTTTGGGGTCGCTGCAACCGAATCTGAAGTCAAAATTCGAACATTCAAAATGGCGGATCCAATATGGTGGACGAAAATACAAAAAACGACTCGATTTGGATAAATCTTGGTACTTACGGATTTTTGGGGTCGCTGAACACGAAAGTGCAGTAAAAATTCAAAATGGCCGACAAAAATATCCGCCATTTAAAAATTTCTAATTTTGACTTCAAATTCTGATTCAGCGACCCCAAAACCCCGTAAGTACCAAGATTTATCCAAGTCGAGCCGCTTTTTTTTCGTCCACCATATTCGATCCTCCATTTAGATTTTTTTAAATTTTGACTTCAAAATCGGATTTAGCGACCCCAAAAACCCCCGAGTAAGGCTTGAATGCAAATTCGGAGTAAGTTAAATAGAAAAAAGAAGATTAACGCATTTTGCGTCAATGCCAAGAGAAAATATGCTACAGAAAATCTTGATAAAGCAAAATATTCAACTCAAGAGATTATGAACTTACTGGAAGGCATTAATAAAAATAAATAAATACTGCAAGTAATAAAAATGAAAGTTTTTACTATTATACAGTTTTAATTTCTTTTTTAATTCTCATTAAATATATAGTACATACATTTTCTTATAAAACCTAATTTGTGTAAAATGTTCAAATGGTTCAAAATCTAAAAAGCAGTTAAGTTCTGAATTTGTTTATGAAATTGATTTGAACAATAAATCATTAGTGTAAATTTGCAAAGTATCGTAGGAAAAAGTAATTGGAAGTAAGCAAATTGGGCCTATTTTTTAAAAAATGCCCAAACTCTTAATTTGCCCATGAAAGTAATTTAAATAATAAAGCATGAATATTTGATAATTATAATCAATCGGAAAGAAAGAAAGACATTCAAAAGACATTCTTAGTTCACTCTGTAAACAAATTATGGAGCATGCTCGTAGAAAGAAAACCAAATTCTTAATTTTTTAATTGAAATTGTTTCAATAATTAATAGTTCTTGTATATTTACAAAGCAACATAGAAAAGAGTCATTGAATCGACCTTCTTAGTTGATTTCGAAAACAAATTGCCTCGTAGGATAAAGGCCAAACTTTAAATTTTTTAATTAAAATTGTTTAAATAATGAATAGTTCCTGTAAATTTGCAAAGCAACAGAGAACATAAATATGTAATTTACTGCTAATTCTATTTATTTCATTTAATAAAATGCAAGTCAAAATTGTACAATTCAAACTCCAGGCTCGACTTGTATCCCTAGTATTTACCGCCGCCAAACGGGATCACTCGGGAATCTGCCATGAACGTAAGAACTCATAGACTCAGCGTGACTGGCACGTGTTGCCCCCTTTAATCGGTAAGAGGAGAACGTAAATAGCCAACATAACGCCGTAAATGATTACTTGTTTGCACAGTCAACATCCACCTTGCAACCCCCCCCCCCTATCCTTATTTTTACGACCATCACGTAGACTCCATAACTCAGTCAGGATCAGGGCTAGAGCGCACTTCGGTGGAAATGCCTTGGCTTCATAATACGCAGCTCTGTTCTTATTTTCTTAACCTCAAAACAATTCTTGATCGCATTTCGATGCGCATGCATTGGCTTCATAATAGATTCCGCTAATCTCGATTCTGATCTCGATTCTAAAGAATGGGTGGCAAGTTTAAATCCAACCAATAGGTGAAGAGATAATGTGGCTTCAAATTTCGAGATATAATCGAAAACTCCTTTTTATGATAAAATTATTCATCTACTTCTAAAAATTAAATGACTAAACCAAGGCCGCTGTGAAGATTGATTACTATGGGAAATTGCTTTATTTAAAGAGATAAAAATACTGCGTTTTAATTCTATAAACAAACAGTTTATTCAAATTGCAGAAGAAAGGTACATCTAACTCCTAAGAGTGAAGTAAAACGACTGTCGACTTAGGTCATCAAAATGTCCCACTCACGCCCTTCTTAAAACAGTCAGCCCTGTACTCCAGATCATGGCATTCGTCACTTCACACCAAAACCATAAAACTAAACACTTACTTCTCTATGCATTCTTAGAATCGTGTTACATATGGCCCAACATTCGTTGCAAGGATTGGGGAAAACCCAGAAAAACTTAATCAGACCATTCTAAT
>NC_046666.1:115926726-115928379 GCF_010883055.1 Belonocnema kinseyi | reverse complement strand
GGTGCCGAAAATTCGATAACGAACATGGTTCGCTTCTCGAAGTCAAGAAGAACCATGTCAGGCCTCGAGTGAGCAACAGAAACAATGGTCGAGAATATAAAGCTCCAGTATATGCGGCACTTCCCATTCTCGACCATTGATTCAATTTCCCTAGGAGCATTTAGAGGAGCGATATTAAGGTGAATGCCGTAGGAGTGACAGAGATGATAATAAAGCACTCTTAGTGCCGCATTGTGCCTTTGAATGTAGGTCGTTCCCGCGTGTGTTGGACAACTAGATAGTATGTGAGCTAAATGCTCGGGGTGTGCATGGCACGCCCTGCAGCTATCATCGGGAATGTCTTGGCTCAAAATTTGGCGACGGTATGTTAAGGTGGAAATGACACTATCTTGGCATGCTAAAATGAAACCCTCTGTACCAGACTTCAATCCGGGCGATATAAGGAAAGCAAACGTTAGCTCACAAGACATTGATTGATCCTTCACATTTCTGTGGAAGATACCGTGCATTTTGCTCACCCCTAATACTGAAGTCAAGTCCGACTGTTTCAGCAGCCTCCTCCGCTGCATTGTATAGAAATGCCCCTTTGCCCACTTCTTCGTGATTCCTGACCATTTTAAGAAGAGGGTCTCTTCCATTTGTAACTCTATTTGCTGTAACCAGAATAATCCTGTTGTGAAGACATTCAAGACTCAATACTCCGCGACCCCTTGACGGCGTGAGATGTACAGTCGCGGAACGGAAGACTTAAAATGCATGCTTTTGTTCATGTGCATAACCTTTCTTGTCCCGATATCAAGAGATCTGAGCTCGTTCTTCGTCCATGGAACTACTCCAAAGGAATAGAGTAGTACCGGGACGGCAAGCATGTTCGTTGCAGATACTTTGTTCCTCGCCGACAGTTCGGAAGACCAAATCTGTCGGATGAGACGTTTGTATCTGCTTCGGAGAGTATCCTTTATAGATGTCACATCCTGAATGCGGCTCTGTGGCACGCCCAGGTATGTATAAGTCTCTCCAGCGCAAAGATGTCATATGGCGCTTCTATCAACAAGCTCAGGATCTTCAGGAATGCCATTAAGTTTTCCTCGCTTCAAATAAACCTTGGCTCATTTGTCTAACCCAAATTCCATTCCAATTTCCTTAGTATATCGTTCGACAATTCCCAGAGCTAGATGCCGTTGGTCTCTGTTTTTAACATAGATCTTAAGATCGTCCATGTAAAATACATGAGTGACCTTGTACTTTCGATCTGCAGGTTTGCCGCACAAGTACCCGTCAGAATGGCGCAGTGCTAGAGATAGTGGCAATAATGTAAGGCAAAAGAGGAGTGGGCTCATGGTGTCGCCCTGAAAGACACCTCTCTGAAACGTGACCTTGTTAGTTGTCACACGATTTTTTCCAGATGAGATAGTAAATCTTGTTTTCCAAAGCGGCATCAATCTAATCTCTCTATACACCCAACTATTTGCGGCTGAACCTTTAAGATTTTCAAAAGACGGATGATAAGTCTATGGGATGTAGAATCGAAAGCTTTCCGATAATCAATCCAGGCCATCGATAGGTCACGCTGGTAGAATTCTGCATCTTTGCAAACACATCTATCGATGAGCAGGTTCTCCCGACATCCGGCTACGCCTTTCTTTGAGCCTC
>NC_046666.1:115909691-115926626 GCF_010883055.1 Belonocnema kinseyi | reverse complement strand
TTGGGGGTTAATTCCTTCGGGACCACCCCTGGACAATTGTCCGCCACTGCCTATTTATTTTTGTAACCATATTCAGCAGAAACCCTTGGTACAGGGACCCTCCATCCGCAAAAACATTACATACAATATGTACATTGTTCTCAGTCGTTTATTCTAAACCCATTTTGATTCTCAGCTCTACAAATTTTGCAGCTGGTAGCGGCTTTGTTAGCATATCAGCTAACTGTTCACCTGTAGGAATATACATTCATTTTACTACATTTTTCTCTACTTCTTCCCTTGAAAAATGATATTTTATGTCAATATGTTTGGATCTTTTATGGCTCGTTGGATTATTCGCAATACTTATACAACCGTTATTATCTTCGTAGTTAATTATTGGTTTTGAAATATTTATACTAATACTATTTGCTAACGATTTTAGCCACATTGCTTCTTTTACTGCCTCAAAAAGAGCTATATATTCAGCTTCAGTAGATGAAGCTGCCACAGACAACTGTTTCTTTGAATTCCAACATATTGTACATTTTTCAAATAATTTAAATACATAGCCAGTTGTGCTTTTTCTATCATTTTCGTTATGACCACCCTAATCAGAATCAACATAACCACATAATAGTTGCTCATAATGTCCCCTGGTATATGTTAATTTAATATCAATAGAGCCCTTGAGATATCTTAATACTCTTTTTAGACATGGCCACAATTCCTTATTATTTTTATTCGAGAATCTACTCAAAAAATTTATTGCAGTACTTAAATCAGGCCGCGAACAAACCATTAAATACATTAAACACCCAAAAAGATTTCGGCAAGGAGCATCACACTTTTCTACTGAATTTAAAGCAGTATGATCTAATTTACTCTCAAGAGGCTTTGCAATCAGCTATATTGGATTTATCAAGAATTGTTTTAATGTACGCACTCAAATTTAAGGTAATTCTATCCACATTTCTATCTATTTTTATCCCAACAATAAGTTTAATTTCATTCAAATCTGCCATTCGAAATGTATTCATTAAGTAATTCTTGAAACTTCTCATTGTTTCATCATTAGCAGTGACAATTACTAAATCATCCACATAGAGAACTACATAGATATTTTTAGATATATTCCCTTTGTCTAAAATATAAATACATCGATCAACAGATGAATTTCGAAAACCTTTATCAATTAGAGTTTGCTCAAATACTTCAAACCAGCATTTGGCTGCTTGTTTCAGTCCATATATGGCTCTATTTAATTTGCAAACTTGATTGTCTTTACATTTAATACCTTCAGGAACTTTCATATAAATTTCTTTCTTTAATTTGTCATTTAGAAAAGCACTTTTGACATCCATATGATGAATCAATAAATTAAACTGATTTGAAAAAGCCATTATGAATCTGAAGCTTGAAATTCTTGCGACTGGCGCAAAAGTTTCATTATAGTCAATCAGATACTCTTGAATGGAACCGCGAGCAACGAGGCGTGCTTTGTATCTTGGATTTCCAAATTCATCGTTTTTAATAGTAAAGATCCATTTGCAATCAACTATATTTTTATTTTCAGGCTTCGTTACTAAAGTCCAGGTGTTATTAATTAAAAGTGAATCGATTTCATCTTTAATAGCTTTTTTCCACTCCACCCTATCAACTCTGTTTTCAATTTCATGAATTGAAGTGGGTATTTTAAATAAAAGTGATTGAGCGTACATGATATAATCGTCTGATATATCGTCTTCATTATATGATACATGAAAACGATTTGTAATCCTTTCACTCCTTCTAGGCTCAGGGAATTTTTCGACTTCTAATTGTTTATCTTGAGATGTTGACTCAGTGTGCAAATTTATATCTGTTTCAATTACAGATTTCTCAACCTCAGTACCTAATTTAACAACTTTATTAGGATTAATTTTAATTCTTGATTCTAATGTACCTGATTTATCATTATCAAATTTATGAGACTTTTCAACTGATTTTGACAGAATGTCAGATGCATCAGTTACATTTTGGGAGTTTTCTAAATTAACCCCTTCAGGTCTTACCACAGGCCTGGACACCAAGAAATTTGTCTCATCAACAAGAACGTCTGGCACTACACAGAACTTTCCACTTTCTACGTCCCACACTTTATAAACATTTGGTTCATACCCTACTAATATACCTTCCAGGATTATTCATCAAATTTCGTCTTTCTGGTTTTATTATGTACATAAACTGTAGAACTAAAAACTTTCAAATATTTTAATTGAGGTATCTTTTCATGCCACAATTCATATGGTGTTTTACTATGTTTCAAAGCTTTAGTTGGTGTTAAATTAATTAACAAAGTAGCAGTCAGAACCGCTTCTCCCCAAAAACATTTTTCTAAACTAGCACCAAAAATCATGGAACAGGCTTTCTCCGTTATTGTCCTAATCATTCGTTCTGACATACCATTTAACTGTGGGGTTCCTGGAATTGTCAAGTGATAACTAATACCTTTTTGCACACAAAAGTCTTTCATCTCATTTAATAAATATTCCCTTCCATTATCACTATACAAATGAACTATTTTCAAATTAAAATGAGTCACTTTTTGCAATAAAATCTATAAAAACTGAGAAAACATCTGATTTATATGCAATTAAATATGTAACACAATAGTGAGTAAATTCATCAACAAAGATCACAAAATAGTTTTTATTATCAACCGTTGAAGGAGTGATTGGACCGCAAACATCAGAAGGAACAATAAATAACGGGCGTTTAACATAAGATTTATCTTTAGACTTCTCGAAAGGTAATCGTGCTTGTTTGCCATTAATGCACGCTTCACACAAATTATCGTTTGGAATCACATGATCAATTTGGCTCATGTCACTTATCATTTTTTATTTTTTAATTCTATAAATTTTGATCTTCCAATATGACCCAAACGGTGATGCCATAATTCATAATTACTACATATGACATTATTTGCCTGATTCTTATCGTTTATCATATTATTTTCAACAACAAAAACGACACTTATTAAATTATTCAATGGCTTACCTTTCATCAGGACCTTACCGTCTTTTATTACCTGAACTCCACCCATTAAATACAACTTTCATACCAGCTTGTTGCATTTTTAGTACTGAAAGTAGATTATTTGGAATGTCAGGACAATAGAGCACATTTTCCAGAACTCCTGGGATGCCCAAATTAGTTGTGACCTGGATTGTTCCTTTCTTTGTCGCACTTATGAAGGATCCATTTTTCGCAATAGAAATCTTCATAGGAGGTTGCAATTCAATGAAGCTGCTGTATAAATCATCCCTCTTGACAATATGGTCCGAAGCTCCAGAGTCAAGAAGGAAAGTAACTTTTCCTTCTTTTTCAGGTAAATAGTCTCCAGCCATGAAAGCAAAACCAGATGTGCTTGTAAATGAAGTCGATGGTTTTTCAGTTATTTGAACGTTTTGAACAGTTCTATTTCTATCATTTTGGTATTGAAGTCCTCTTTTGTAGTGGTAACAATTTTTCTCTATGTGTCCTTTCCTGCCACAGTGATGACATTTGACCTCAAATAATTTTTTTTTATTTGAAGTTCCGTTCTTTAAATTGTCCAAGACGAAAATTTTTCGAGAATCTTGAAGCTTCATTGTTATATTTTTTTGCAGTAGACACATCTTTATTTTCAGCTTGAAGCACCTTTACGCTCGTATCTCCACTTTCATTTGTAATTTAACTTCATGATCAAGAAGTCTTGTCTTCACAAAAGCAAGAGTCAAATTATCTTCTGATAATGTCTCGATAGCAGTTATTACACCATCATATGTTGTAGGAACAGTTAGAAGTAGATGAGACACTTTGTCAGTTTCATCTAATTTAGCACCTGCTGCTGAAAGCTCAGTAAGCAAATCGTCGAAAACTGTAAAATGTTTGATCAATTTTATATCGCCAGTCAATTTTAATCCGAGTAACTTCTTTCTAAGAGCTAACTGAGTAGCAAGGCTTTTGCGTTCATAAATAACATCCAAATTACGTACTATTTCTTTCGCAGTACACTCTACCTTTGCAAAACCGAGAAACGAGTCAGATAAGTACTCAACAATTACACTTTTGGCAGTTCTCTCGGCTTTATTCCACTCATCATTCACATTAACCGGATTTTCACTATCTAAAACTTTAATTACGTCTAACTCAGTTAACAATGCACGTATTCTAAACTTCCAAACACTATATTTTTCCCCATCAAATGGTTTGATGTTCCTTTTCAATTTTAAACTTTCCATTGTCACTTGTCACGCAAAAAAACTTCACAAAATTGTAAAATCTTCACAGTTTCTTTACAGTTTCATCACTTCAGATTTTAATAAACTAATTTAATTACTTTCTTAGCTAGAGTTCATACATAATAATGAAATATAATTTAATCAAATATTATCCTAATAAAGTGAAATAAATATTGAATTGAGCTACAGATTTCCCTGTCATACATTTCAGCTATTTATTTCACTTTAAACTAAACTCAACTTTTAACTGAAAGTCGGTAGAATATTCATTTAAAAACTAAACGGTAAAAACTTGCGTGAACCTTAACAAACGAACTCAAACCGAGTTATGAATTCTACTTGGAATGTCAAAATTGCATCGTCAAGGAATTATAATCTTTTTTGTTGATTTTTTTTTTCTTTGTTGCTGCACTCCTCATTTTGATGTAGACTTCGAGCTGCATTTCTTTCAAAGTCTTGGTCAAATTGAAAATTTGCGGTTTGGGCATGTAAAATCCAGCGTTTAATTTTAAAGGATACGCTTCATAACCGTTTGTTGTGCACGTAGGTGTATGTATTCTGGTTTGATAGGCATGAGGTCTTCAGCGAAACATTTAGCTTCGTCTATTGGATCCAAATAAGCAAGAACTATTTGTGAATTCCTGAAACGGATTTTCTGAATTTTCCTCCACCAACTTTGACCTAAATTAAATCGACAACATTTTATAATAACTCGATTGTTTAATGCTCTACGTATACCTGAATGAATAACAGTTTCGAAGTCTACATAAACAATTTTCTGATTGAAAGTCAAATGATGTTTATTATAAAACGACGAGAAGCGGCGAATGCGAAGGCATAGAGGGGAATGGCATCACCCGCTGTGTCTCCCTGACCGATCCGCAGCTCGACCTCAGCTGTATTCCTCTAATACAAATTGCAAAGCCCAAGCAATATTTGCCCTTTAACCCTGCATTCATTAGATATTGTTTTTCTTTTTTTACTTCTTTTTTTACTTTACACTTCATACAGGCACTACTTGCTTTTACTATGGAAGCCAACGAGTCGAAGTGAATTATCGTTGGGAATTATGTTGTTGAGAAAAATATTTCCAAAGTCCAGAGCTAACGACTGGATACTAAATGTATTTATTTAATCAGTCTAGATCCGCAAATGCGAATTTCCTCAAGGATTGTTCAATAGGGCTAACCCTGAGACTTGCTTTAAAAGTAGATAAGAAGTACAGTTTTTTTTTCGAATTTTAATTCACAATCTTTTTTTACAAAAATTAAAAACCTTTCAATAAACAATTGAAATCCAGCGAATAAAATGAAAATATTTATCTGTAATTTTTAAAATGCCTTACAAAAATGTAATACTGTTTAACTAGAAAAAAATAACAGTTTGACTTTGACCTTTCAAACTTTTGCTCATCAAGTGAAGGTTCCCACATGTTTGTATTTTGCAGGATGTGAGGAAATACGCGAAGCAATAAGTATTTAACCAGAAAAAATGTGCACAATTAGATTCCCCCAGAAAAATCATGTCAAATTATTTTTACAATGATACCCGTATAAATACCCGAAAAACACACTTTTCATGTTGAGAATATATTGGCGAAAGTTTGAAAATCCCACAAATTCGTGTTCTGTTTTTTCATTTCGACAAAGTGTATTCGCTTTAGGTCGCTTCAGCGACAAAATATTTATACTATGTATTCAAGCACAGAATAAAGTGTAGCTCACATTCAGAACTGAGAATTCCTTCATAAATAATAAAAATTATAAAAAAATATACATACTCAAGAAATTCAACAACCGAAAATACCAACAGAAAAACACGAGTATTCGAAAATATATATACGCATTCGATAAATTTAACTACCTTAGAATTGCCGAACATAAATTTTTCATTATGTTAGTGTAATCTAAGTACATGCCTATAGTAGTATTATATTAGGCTTCTATTTGTGCAATAAATTCTTGTACCACATTACAAAATGTGTCAAGTGATTTATTAACCGAAGCGCATAATTTACAGATGTAAAGTAAAATAATCCATTAACAGAGGCTACTTCAAATAAATTAACATTTTATTCACAAAAACGGGTTTGCGGGTCATCTATTTTGTAATCTGTCTAAAATTTGGCGTCATTTTAAAATCGAATGGAACGGTTATTAAAGATATTTGTTTTAAAAGTCTTTTTTGAAAACTTTAATGTATATTTTATATACATATTCGCACAAAATGGGTCTAGTTTGTTCATTCGTATCGTTTTTAAAATTAAAACTCCCGAAAACGGCGTTTCAACAAAATCCAATTGTCACGGCAAACTCTAAAACTAAAATTAATTCCATCACGGAAACCTGTGGAAAACCGAATCAGATAACTTTAACCATAAACCATCATTACGCGAATACTTTATAATCTACGATGAACAGACTGGATCCATATGACGTTATACATGTACGCATTGAACATCATTTAACCCTCGCCTCTGCCTGTGAAAATGTTCAAGAACGCTCAGAGTCATCATCGTAAGGATGTTCTGATTGCTTATTGCTTGCGAATAATCTGAAGCAGGGATGTACACGGAAAGTCCAAAGTGCACAAATTTGTTACTCGTTAATCCCCTCTCTGACTACCTTCTGTGAAGAGCGAACGTCCGTTCGAGGAGAAGGAAAAAAAGCGAGTCAGTGAACTATCCGTGTACATTGTTGATCTAAAGGGGTGGAGATACGCTTGCACAGGCAGAGAAGCAAATGAATTATTGTTGAATCATAAGATTATTTGATATTATTTTATGTTTTTAGAATTTAAATCAGCTCCAAGTACAAACACCGCCAGGATCCAACAAATCTAGTGGATTACATGAGGAATCAAGATTAGAGGGAGTGAGCAAGCACAGCAGTCGAAGTGTAGGCGCACTGAGACCTGAAGAACTGTCTAAAATGTTTCCTACTCCACCATCGCTCGAACATAATCCCGTCGCGTCACCCTGCCAGCTGAATGATCCACCCATGGATCAGACTGAGCTTTCTGCATCTCAGCGCTCGTATAGGCATCTTCCAGACATATATCCCAATATGGGATCTCCTCCCGAGGAATCAATTGAAGATTGGTCCTACGTTTTCAAGCCATCTACAGTTTGTAAACTTGTTGGTTCTTCGAAATACGCACCGCTTACAAATTTACCCAGTCAATCTCTACCACCAATTTCACTGCCAGCGCACTGCGTATACAGACCCTCTTGGCAGTGCAATAATTCAGCTTCAAACATTTCGGAGAAAACTACACCGACGACTAGACCTAGTTCGGTACAACAACTGCTTTGTCCACCAAGTCCAGCGCCTGCAGGGACAGGTGCTGCTTATCGATCTGCAACCATATCTGGAAGACAGCCTCCGCCACCTTATGATCAACCGAGTCCAGCTACATCCACAACTTCCTCTTACTTAAATAAGAATCCAAATAGTATCGAAGCTGATACTCCAGGTCCCACACGTATACCAGAATCGAATTCTTTAGTGGTCAACATTCTGCTCGGTGATACGGCCCTCAATATCTTCCGGGACCATAATTTCGATAGCTGCAGTTTGTGCGTCTGTAATGCTAGTCCCAAAGTTGTGGGCAATATCAAAGGTGCCGACGCGGGCGTATATTTGGCCAGTTCCTGGGGACCCAGCAGTGCTCTTTTTCAGGATGAGGATCAAATTCGTTGCAGCTGCGGGTTTAGTGCAGTAGTTAATCGACGTTTGGCTCATAGAGCAGGTCTTTTTTATGAAGATGAGATGGAAATTACGGGAATCGCTGAGGATCCTGCAGATAAAAAGAAAGGCTCTCTCTCGTCTCTTCCTTGCAATAGCAACGGCAATAAACAGCTGGAAACTCTAGATTCAATGCCGCCCGATATTTTAGATCTATTAAGAGAACAATGTTTAATAGTTCAAAGCTCAGCTAGTAGTTTATATAGGGCAGCAAGAATTTATGCCATGACAAAAAGCTGTCCATCTTTATCATCTGTAGTTAACACATTAGAATTCAACGACGGTAACGAAGTATCTTTGGCGGCTTTAGATCAAGGAAAAGTTGATGGTACTCAGAACGAACGAATGAATCGCGTAAACGGTGTACACCAATGGGCATTTCTCAGAGCAAAAGGACCTGAGTGTAGCGGAGATATTATTCGAATGATGAGAACGCTTCAACCTCTTTTACAAGAGGCGGTGCAAAAGAAGTGCACGACGCGTATGTGGGAGGCTCCATACACTGTTGCAGGACCACTCACTTGGCGACAATTCCATCGCTTGGCTGGTAGAGGAGCCGATGATCGCTGTGAACCTCAACCAATACCTGCATTGGTTGTTGGTTATGACAGAGATTGGCTGTCGCTCTCACCCTATGCCCTCAGTTATTGGGAAAAACTCTTATTAGAACCCTATGCGGGATCAAGAGATGTGGCTTACGTCGTTGTGGCACCAGACAGCGAATGTGTCATCAGGAAAGTCAAAACTTTCTTTCGCGAACTTTCCACCACTTACGAGGTATAGTATAAATTTAATTTTCACTATTTGCGAATACGCACAGACTACATGCTTTTTCTTCGTTTGTTTCCCTCTTTTCCATGTTCATTTCAGTTTTCACTTCCTCGTAAAAGAAGCTTTATAGTGGTGAAAATGTTCAAATTCTTAAAATTGGCATGTTTTAATGCATTCCACCTAATAAATATCGGCAATTTCATGTCAATCGGGCCACCTAAATATCCCTTAAACGGATTTTTTTCACCAAATTTGGAACAGATTATCTTTGACATGTATACTTTCATCTTAAATTTTTTCAGAATTACTTTTTCTTTCAAAATGGCGGACCAAAATATCAAAAAACGTGCTTTTTTACATTCTTTCCAGGTATTCCATTTTTAAGGTGAAAAAAAGTAATGAGCAACCCGAGATTATTATTCAATTCGATATTTTTAATGTTGCTGGCAATAAATAAACTACTAAAATGCTAAATTTAAAAATGGCGGATTGCAAATGGCGGCCGAAAAATAAATGTTCTAATTTGTAATTAATGTTCGTTTTCATATCGTAATATTGTTTTAATGTTCGTTTAAAACCCTTTTTTCAATAATCTTTATTATTATTTCAAAAATATCAAAAGCGTGTCCAATATGGTGGTTAAAAAAATGTTGTATAATAACAAGGCCAACGCCAACTCAGTCTTTTAAACTCTTCTGTGACCGTAAGATTTTTTAGCATAAACCAGGTATAGTTTTAATGGTTTGAGGCATCGCTGATTTCAAATTTGCCATTACTTTTGCAAAATTAATTAGTTTAAACAATTTGTTGGAACAAATTATTGTGCTATTAACGAATTTTGCAAAACCAATACCAGAATCAGCTTGAATGGAAAAATTTACATCCGGAATAGTTTTTTTTATGTTTTCGATTACGCGTTTTATTGAACAAATTAATAAATAATTAATGTTGTAAATTTAATAAAACTGTTTATGTTCATAAGAATGGCAAAGAAAATACAAATACGACATCAATTATTTAAGGAGTTTTCGAGTTCGCCTAATCCAAACATGCGATTAGTTTTGCAAAATTATTTTGTTTAAACTACTTACTCTAACGAAATCGAGGTTTTTACATCTTTCGATAATTTTTGAGTTGCTCTTTTGAATAAAACTATATAAAAAAAAATTCCGAGCGTTCTTATGGTTAATATTTGAGTTATTAAGTATCTGAGAAACCTGACTTTCGCTTGAGAGCTTGAGATCCCGTGAAACACCTTCCTCTACTCACCACTACATTCCCCGTCTCATGTATACTCCCTCCGTGACACGCGTTAACTGCAACGCTATATGCGTAATGATTTATTGGTAGATGGAGAGGCAAAATTTCGTGAGCCTTCCCTCTCTCCTAAAAGAAGCATCTGTCAGGTCGACTTCGACCGCTCGCCCTGGAAAATCTCTCTTTTTAGAGTAAGCCCTACCTTCGGCGCACGGCACACACACGCGCGCGCGCGTGTGTGTGTGTGGAACAGAATACGTCAAATGTTCCCACCTAAAATTAATTTTTCTTTGATCGAGTTGAAACTGGGCTGGAATATAGTCCTAGTGGACCTACATTAATCCACGAAACCATAGGTTCATTTATCAACCGGGTTTCAATATACAGGGACCTGAATTTTCCACTTTTTCACGCGTTCATCCACATTCACGTTAGTGTAACTTCTTTTAGGATGATCCAATTGTACTTTTATTATAGTGTTTTGGAAAGCTCTTTTTATGTACTTTAAGACTTTTATAACGATATATATTTTTTCTTATTTTATATGTATGTATTTTTTGGAAAATCAAAATGGAACTTGATTTTTGCAAGAAAAAAAACCATATTTAAAAAAATAATTCTATTTCAAAAAATAGCTTTTCTTATACTCTTTGAAATCATGTACAATACAAAATGGGCTGCAAATATTTTCTGGTTGAAATTTAGATTCTTACGCTTGAGGGTACCACGTTAAACTTTCGCAGCGCTCGGGCACGAATACTGTTCAAACCTAATGAGTCCTAAAATTATATTCAACTTTTTTGAGATGATTATCTGTACAAAAATATATAAATTACGTTTTATATTTCATCTAAAACCTTTTATTTTATTCAGAATAAGCATAAAAATCTAAATTTGACCAAGAAAAAATTTGCGGCCAACTTTTTATCCTACATGCTTTCAAAGAGTGTAAAAAAGGTATTTTTTTAAATACATTTTTTTCTTCAAAAAATCAATTTCCATTCTGATTTTAAAGAAAATATATATATATCATTATAATCGTCTTAAAGTACATGAAAAGAGCTTACCAAAATACTATGATAAAAGTGAAATAGGATCATCCTAAAAGAAATTACACTACTGTGAAGGTGAAGAAACGCGTGAAAGAGTGAAAACTTCAGGCCCCTGTATTGACAACCGGTTGATAAATGAACCCATGGTTTGGTAGAATAATATAGGTCCACTAGGACTATATTTCAGGCAAGTTTCAACCGGATCCAAACAAAATTAATTTTAGGCGGGAACACTTGACGTATAAACAAAAAAAACCACAAAAAATGCATTAGCTGTACCTCATTCAAAAGTAGGCGTTTATCTTAGATTTTTGGTCACCGATTCCGAATCTGAAAACGAAATATTTATATTACATACGTCAAGTTTTTGAGAAAATAAGAGGTTTCAGTCATTTGTTTTAAACAGCATAGGGCGCGAACCATACATTTTAGAGCAAGGCAGGGTTAGGGAAATCTGCTGAAATTCCAGATGTTCCACTACTTATGTTCTGTAGTTATTAAATTCTACATAAATGTCTACAATTCGAACTAAAGTAGACTACACTATCTCTAAAACTAAAAAAAAACTGCTGCAGCTTCAATATAACCAACATTATAACCTTTTAAAGTTGACACGTTTCGATTGAATTCTATTAGACCATCGTTTTTTGTGAAGAAGAATAATGTAGACTAGATTTTCTTCTTAATATATTTTTACTTCAATCTAGATTATCTTACACACAGACCATAAAGTCTCTCTTTACTAAAAAGTACCTTCTCAATCCTGAACGCGGTTTCACATTTATCTCAAGAAACATAAAACCCTTGAGTTATGATCGTCATATATTTCTGAGAATCTATCATTTTCTTTCATTATTAGTTATGTATTTAAATTGTAATTATATTTAGTTTTTGCAAAGAAATGCGTAATTGTCATCGACAGTTGTTAGAGAAAGGTAATTTTCTCCTTTTACAAGCATTTTATGGAGATAGGTATTATATTAGTATGATAATTTTAAACGTACAAGATATTTATGAAAGTGTAAATCACCTCTGTAGAAAGAGAAGACGACCGGAAAAGTAGACTAGATGTGTGAAAGAGACAATTAGCACTCCGGATTCTATAACCCCGTATAAAAATTGCCTGGCCGCTTTAGGCCGTTCGACTTGCCCCTGATGGCTTGCAAATCAGTTTTCGAATATGCAACTTTTTAACATATCATTTTGTAGGCATGGCGCATCTTTTTTCTTTCGCCAAAAAAGTTGTAATCTTTTACCGTTTCTGTAAAAGATAAAAATGATCTAATTTTTCAGGCAAGCTAATTTACTAAATTTTATATTTTAAGATGAAAATTTGAGAACTTGTCCTTCAAACTGTTCTTCAGATAATGTGCAATTAAAAATTTATTGGTTTTGTTCAATAAAAAGTTATAGATTTTTTTGGTAAACAGTATCAAAATGAAATTTGACAATTTTCAAACGCTTCGTTTATCGAGGGAATTTTGAGTAAGCCCAAACAATCAGCGGAAGAAATGTTTATTAGGATATAATGAAGTTTTTAAAAAAGTATTACCTTATTTCGATTATTTCTTAGCAAAATAGGAGCATTAAAATAGCATTACCGAGCGCGCGAGAGGTTATAATTTCGAATCCCGGTTGCATCGCGCTATTTAGCCCACTAGAATACATCTATGTTTTTAAACAATGTCCTTAAAATAGGACGTCCTGAGGGCCTTTTAAAGATGTGAAAAGATCCAAACGATGTCTTAAAGATGTCAAATCATGTCATATAGATACCTTCTAAGGAGGTCCCGGTGCACACTGGGAATGTAAACAAAAAATGAGTATATCTTAATTGATTTTAAAGATTAGCTAGGTAAGTATTATACATCTCTTAAAATCTAGAGAACCATAATTTGGTACCTAAGTAAATATATCTTTAAATATTGAAAATGAATAATTTAAAAAGTAAATGTCGAGTTTGACAGAAACTCTAATTGAAGGTAAAAAGAGAACAAGAAATAAAGAAAATTGGACTAAGAATATTAGCAAAGCAAAAAATTATTTTTACACTGATTTTTTTTTTTTTTTGAAGGTAATAAGATGTGGAATTGATCCATTTTTTCCTCATTTCGAGTTCTACATTATTTTATATAATTTCTATGAGTATTAATCACAAAAAAAAACATTTATTTGGTCATTCAATTATTTTTAACAAGCTGTATTTCGTCGGCTTTGCAGCTCACTGGAGGGCAAATCTGACTGCAACTTTTTATGAAAATCAAAACATTTCAAGGCTATCTATATTCAAGGAGGGGGAAAGGTCACTGCTTAGAATAAATTCTATATCGCGTTTTTTACACTTTATAAAAATCCAAGACGCAGTCCCAACAATTATTTCATACTTAACAAAGGGAGTGATACGATTTTCGCTTTTGTATTAGAAGCGCGAATCAGTTTTGTGAAGAGTAGCGAGTCTTGAAACATGGGCGCCACCGCTGCGACGCCCGGTCGGCCCGTTGTCTGTTATTATTTTGCATGTAAAAACTTGTGAAGTGTCATAAATCCATGGTTTTTTTGGCGTATTTTATTCATTTAAGGATAAATATATAATAAAAATGGATAAAAATCGATGTATAGTTCCGAACTGTAAATCAGGGTACAACTTAGCCCGTTCAAGCGGAGTAAAAAAATGTTTTTTTCTGCGTTCCAAAAAATGAGGTTGAAAGTTGGCTACAAGCAATGAAACGTGTCAGAAAGGATTTCATTGTTAATCCTGGACCCGTAGTGTGAGAAGATAACTTTTTAAAAGATCAGATAATTTGGAAAAAGGAAGTTATAGCTCCTCATGAAACGGTTGTTGCGGTAAGTATTACGATTTGTTTACACTGGTATTCCCTTAACCGAAAATAATCGAGTGTATAATTCTGAAATGTCTAATAAAAAAAGTCAGCCTTCGAACAATGATCAGGGCAGTTTGGAAATTGAGATGGCAAACACCCTAGTTTTAATTTAGGTTTGTTTTACCAATATGACTGCAAAAAAATAATTATTTTACAATTATAATATAGTTTAATACTTGCGTTTATTAATAAATTAATGTAATTGTACATAAATATAGAAACTCTGCAATAATTAAAAACTGTTATGGAAACCGCCAGAGCCATTCGGTTATTTTAGGTTAAAGGGAAATCGTAATATTTACCGCCATAACCGTTCAATCATGAGCTAAGACTTCCTTTTTTCAAATTATCTGATCCTTTAAAAAGTGATCTTCACACAGTAAATGTCCAGGTTTAATAATAAAAACCTGTTTTCCAGACTTAATTGCTTATGTATAGTAAACTTAATAGATTTCATACTGATAATCTTTTCACTATCTGAGCGATTAATACAATATACTAAATATTAAAAATTATAATTTCTCGTGTATTTTTATTATAATGTAATAATACATTAGAATCATTGAAGTAAATAAAAGTAGAAAATCTATTATTTACATTAACATTTTAGAACTTTTAATTTATATGCTTTAAACTGTGAAGACGTATTCTTCATATTTTACCATTTTACTCTGCTTGAATATTAAAATTATTAAAAAGACATTTCCAGTGTTTTTAAGGTCTTTTTTGCAATCCTCGATATTTTTTAAATTCTAGAAACAGTTAATGTTGGCTTAGTTGAAGCTCAAAGTTTTAGAAATATCCACAAATGTTCAAAATATTACAATAACTGGGGAAAATACTATATCTCGCATGTTTCTTATCAGCTGTCATTCAAATGTAGGGCGTGGCGCTAGTGGCGCCACTGTTTCATTTTCTGCCGTCCCACACAAAACTGATTCAGTGAATTTGCATGGCGAGTCAGCCCCTTGATACTTATAGATCTCGTTATTAATTAAAATAGCAATGCCATCGCTAGTACGGCTTCTTGGATTATTACGAGAAGCGTTACTTACAATAATATCATGGGTTGGTAGCCATCTGAGCCGTGAAGAGCGGGGAAGGGGGGGGGGTACTGTCAACCAAGTTTCGCATATACAAACCACATCTAGTGGGAGGCCATAATCCGCGAATTCTGTCAAATTGGCAAAGCCATGGACATTCCAATGGATGAGACGAACCTGATCCTTAATCCACGATGATATATCTCCTACAGATGATGAATTGATCTTCAAAGGTTGTAATAGTTTCAAAGTTGAGCTCCCGCATTGCTATTCCAATGCAATCTCATTTCTGCCATTGGTTCGTATTCTAGAAGATGCACTTCGACAAGGTGTAGCATTCAAATATTTATCCATCGAGGAAGCAGATTCGGAAGAAGCGCTATCCTTCCGCTTGGAGTTGGGCGGTCTGCCTCTATTGTTCTTTTTAACAGTGTTGGTGGCCTGAGAGAAATGATCAGCAGAGTTTTCTTTCGGAGTTGAATTTAAATCAGAAGTGATTTCCTGTATTTCACTTAAAAAAAGAGGCTTGTTACCAAGAAACAGTTTATTTCCTTTTAGGAAATAAAACCACCAGATTAATTAAAATAGGCCTGCGCCGGACGTACTACCCAATCTGAAAACGGATTCGAAAGCATTTTCATTAATCTCAATATCACTTTTTGAAAAAGCACTCAAAACAGATGCTTTTAGGTATCTGTTCACCTCTTCATTATCTGGGAGGTTGAACAACACCACATTATTCCTCTTAGCATGTGACTGAAGCGAAATGACTGCCTTCTGCAAGACTGAAGAAACCGTTGATTCGAGAGTCAAGTTGTTGGTCATCAGGTCATTATTTTTCCCTTTTATAAAAGAACTAATATCCTCCTTAATAGTAGCAAGACAAGCAATGTCTTCTTTAATTGAACTAAGTATAGCCTCCAATTTTGTTGAATCCATGTTAGATTTCTATAAGTAGGGACCTGAGCGAAGATTTTGATATCCATTGATTGTAGGAAGGATCTTAGAACCACCCCTCGAGCGAAACTCTCAGCAACGTTTATGTCCAATATTATGCACAATATTCACAAAAAGACACGAAAAATCACCAGAAAACTTAAAACACCCAAGTCAAAAATACCACACAACTCACAATATTCCCGAAATTCAATAATGACCGCAGGATTAATCGGATTTAAGAGGAGCTCAAGCGACAGAAAACCGTACTAAAAGGCGCCATATTGCCAACCAAATAAATGGTATAAATTAAATAAATAAGTGAAATAAAGAAAAAAGGTTAAATCAATAAAAGAAATGAAAAGAATAAAATAAATTAAATGAATAAAAGAAATAAAGTAAATGCAATGAAGAAAAAATGAAAGTAATATATAAATAAATTAAATTAATACAACAAATAAAATTAATAAAATAAATGAAATGAATGAAAAAAAAAAACAATATAAAATATATAGAGTAAAAGTTAAACAAAATATTGAAACAAGGTATAAGTATGGATTTTTTTATTTTCGAGAAAATGGACTTAATATTTAAAAAAAAACCGCCGCCATATTGTTAATTTCTTATATTTTTCTGTGTATTTCAAAACAATTCAATAAATCATATCAAGTCAGAAAGATAGGATAAATATATCAATTATGTCCAAACTTATAGAGGATTTAACAAATTGGTTTTTTTTTAACAAAGCACAACATTCAAACACCCATAGCTTCCTAGACATTTTTTACCAAACTGGCAAAATGCGTTTCATCCAAATTTCCTCTAAAAAAGTAACATATTTCGTCGCTGAGAGGTTCTTTAATTGAAAATGTGCCTGTCTGATTAGAAATGGATTCGGTCTGATACTTTGTTCCTCGCCGACAGTTCGGAAGACCAAATCTGTCGGATGAGACGTTTGTATCTGCTTCGGAGAGTATCCTTTATAGATGTCACATCCTGAA
>NC_046666.1:115908354-115909591 GCF_010883055.1 Belonocnema kinseyi | reverse complement strand
TTTAAATGTTTTGTTTTTTTGACTGAAATTTGATCTGTTTGACTATTTTGAACCATCATCAACTCAGGTAACAATGTATTTAAATCTACGTAATTATCTATCATATTTTTTCAGACTAAAATTACTGATCCTTAATATAATTATTTAGGTTAAGAACCTTTGAAAAAGGTACGCATGTGTACCGAAACGTAAGGAAGTTTAAAAGGAGTTTTTTCTATTAAATAAATATCTGAGTTTCGAAGAAGATGTTTTTTTGACTTACTTACATTTATTTTTGATTTACGATTGGACCGTAAGACATAAATAATTTGAAATCTACGATTTGAAATCAATGAATTATTCCATTTTCGAAACAGCGCGTTCATTTCCAAAATCAAGGCGAGCGAACCGAACCGAGCCCAGTGGTATTTCCCTCCACTCGCACAGACCTGCAGGGATGTAAGATTCTGGCCGCAATTTTAAATATTTTTGTCTGTTTTTTTTGCATACGTCATCTAAATATTATTTTCTTTCATTGCACAGAGCTCAGTTTTCCATAAAATGTTTATATTTTGTTGAATAATAAAAAAGGAGAGAACAATATATAAAAAGAGCAGTGAATGGCCTGGAAAAGGGTTTAACGGAAAACTCCGCAACCATAGAAGTCGTAGTACTTTATGGTAATGTCTTTTGGACAAAAGATTTAAGAAAATGTCGAGAATGGGAAGTCGAGAATGGGAAGTGCCGCATATGCTGGAACTTTATATTCTCGACAATCGTTTCTGTTACACACTCGAGGCTAGACATGGTTCTTCTTGACTTGGAGAAGCGAACCATGTTCGTTATCGAATTTTCGGCACCAGCTGAGAAAAACATCATAGCCAAGGAGAATGAAAAGAAAGAGAGGTATAGAGACCTTATAAAGGAGTTACAACGAGTGTATCCTGAATATTCTGTTAAACTAATCGTCCTTATCATCAGCGCTCTTGGAGGTTGCAAGCTTCCACTCGTTAATAGCCTGAAAAGCATCCTTGAGTGTCAAAAAGATGCTAAAACACTTGCGTGAAAAATGCAGAAGGCGGTAGTCCTTGGATCACTCCGTGTTCTCAAGGTGCACGAAACTTTTGCCGGATCGTCGTATTGATTCCGTTACAGTCTGTAACCACCTATCTCACGGTCGTGAGACGTGGTTGTGGCTGAAATTTTACCGCGATTTCGCTGGGAGCGGGTGCAATTTTTCAGATTAGCACCCGCTCCC
>NC_046666.1:115898661-115908254 GCF_010883055.1 Belonocnema kinseyi | reverse complement strand
AAAAAAGAGCTTTACAATTGTTAGATTTCACACCTATTTTGTACAAACGATATGTCGACGACATTTTAGCCATTATTCCTACAGATAAAATTCAAGTTTTTTTAAATGCGTTTAATAGTATTGAAGATTGTATAATTTTCACTCATGAATGTGAGATTAATAATGTTATTAACTATCTTGATTTAAAAATTATAAAAACTCCAAATGGTGATTTATTAACCAAATTGGTATAAAAAACCTTCTTGGTCTGGTAGATACTTAAACTATAATTCACATAATTTATTTGGGCATAAAATTGGTTTAATTAAGGGTTTAGTAGATAGATGTGTAAAATTATCTGACATTCAATTTAGAAAAGAAAATTTAAATCTATTACAAACAACCTTAGTACAGAATAACTATACTCTTGAGTTTGTAAATGACATCGTTACAGAACGCATTCATGAGATTTACAATAGCAGTAATAAAAATAACAAGAAAAGTAATTGGAGTGATACTTACAATAGATTTAATTTAAATGTTACTTTGCCTTACATTCAGGGCCTATCAGAAAGGTTAAGAAATTCACTTAAAAAATGTAATATTAATGTTTATTTTAAAAACACTAATACTTTAGATAATTATTTGTTAAAAAGAAAGGACGTCGATTCAATTGAAAATTTATGTGGCGTTATTTATTTAATTAAATGTAATTGTTGTAATAAAGCTTATGTAGGTGAAACTGGCAGAAGATTAAAAACTAGAATTGTTGAACATAAAAGAGATTGTGAAGTTGGGAATTTTAACACGGGTCTGTCGAAACATTCTGGGAATTTCAATCATTACTTTGATTTTGATTTTAAACGTATTAAAAGATTAGCCATAGAAAAAAATACTTATCAACGACGTATTATTGAGTCTATTTATATAAACAAGTATCGTGAAATTTCAGTTAATTTACAGACTGAAATTCTAAATATTAATAAAATTTATCAGAGTATTATAAAATAATGTTTTTTGATATTAATCATCTCTATATGTATATATGTGTATATGTATTCATTTATATGTGTGTATATATGCATGCATATGTATGCATGTGTACATATACACATTTTTTAAATTTCTCATTTCAAATTTAAACTCAATTACGCGCTTCCTCATCAGTGGTTTTCAATGAAAACTTGCCTATTATATCATCGTTGATTACGTATTCTTCATGTATGTATTACGATTGGACCGTAAGACATAAATAATTTGAAATCTACGATTTGAAATCAATGAATTATTCCATTTTCGAAACAGCGCGTTCATTTCCAAAATCAAGGCGAGCGAACCGAACCGATCCCAGTGGTATTTCCCTCCACTAGCACAGACCTGCAGGGATGTAAGATTCTGGCTGCAATTTTAAATATTTTTGTCTGTTTTTTGCATACGCCATCTAAATATTATTTTCTTTCATTGCACAGAGCCCAGTTTTCCATAAAATGTTTATATTTTGTTGAATAATAAAAAAGGAGAGAACAATATATAAAAAGAGCAGTGACGCTAAGTGCTAGCTGTGTGTGCGCTTTCGCGGTACACACATCGTCCCGTGTCAAACCGACACGAGGCAGGCACCCTGCAGGGCGTCGAATTTCGCGTAACGAACGGCGGTAATTACGGAAAGCATCTTGTGCAACGAGCGGGATGCGTCGATTATCAACTCGCATTATATGCCGTGCGAGCTAAGCTGGCACGGCAAACTGCATGCTCATTGATAATCGACGCTGTATCCCGGTTTTCCGAAAATTTTCATGCGCTGTTTTTTTTTCACTTAAAGTGATGTATTAGTTAATTGAATTTAGTAAAAATAATTCTTTAAACAAATTATCATTGTATGTATCTTCTGCTTTTATAATGTTAGACAGTTGCGTTTTCTTCGTAAATTTTTAACTCTTTATCCGCGTTTACTTACCAATGTAATACATTTTGCACGATCACAAACATCGTCGTTTAAACAATTCATTACTTTTCGAAACTATCCTCTCCTACATAAGTGCTAAAAAGCTGAGGTTTTTTCTGAATTCGTAAACGTTTGGTCAACTTTTTACTCAGGGAGTTAATAATAAATACGATTTTTGCCTTTTTCATAAAATATTTAGTTTTGCTCCGACTTTTTAGTTATGAACAAATAATAACTGAACCTCAACAACAATAATTTTTTAAATAATATGGTTATGCACAAAAAATCTATCTTATGCAAGAGAAAAGAACATAGGATGGAATAATTAGAAGTAGCTGGGAGGACTAGATCTTCAGATGACTTGTAAAATATGGGACAAAATAAGAAAAATGAGGTTTTCAAAGAAATATTTTTTATTGCTTTTCTTCAAATTTTGAAAGCCTCATAAGAATATATTTTTTCTATAAAGGACACCTTTTTGGCCCTTCCAAATACTTTATCATAGCAACTGTAATTTTTAGATTGTGAATTCTCATTTTGTAAAGCTCCTCGCGTGTCTCGTGCTTCGCACTCGATTTTGTCCAAAATGTAAACTTGTCTAGATTATGTTCAATACTTTTATGTGGAATGCATTGTATTCTCAATTTATTTTTGTCTCACTGGTCGTTTTTCTAAAAAAAATTTTTTTTATTTTTAAACATATTTTTTACGAATAAAATGAAATCTACTCGCCTAATGTAAAAATGATTAATAAAAAGTTTATCGAACTGTTTTGGCTAAACACTTTTTTTTTTGTTCCTTCTGCTATTAAAAAAAGTTGTTTATTAAAGCAAAACTACGCGTTTCATCTATAAATATTTGATAACAAATTTGAAGTTCTGTTTTGAGTGAACATCTGTTGTTTTATCTTTTTTCGTAGCTTGGGTCGATTGCCCAAAAAATTCATTTTTTCAATTTGAATGTTTTCCTGTGAGTAAAACAAAAACTACGTGTCCTATAAAAAAGTGATTCATAACAAATTTGCATGTTTTTTAGCTGCATATTTTTTTTTAATTCATCTTTTTCCGTATCTTGCACAATTTGAAGGCAAAATGGAATTTTTTGATTTAACACCTGTTGTTTCCGATCAAAATTTGAATTTTCGATTTTTCAAAGAAAATTACAAAGTTTTTATGATTATCTCTGCAGGGCTTTCCAACAGCAACGTTTTTGTTACCTTGATTTTTTTAATATCCTATGATTCGAAACGTTACGATGTATCTGGCTATTCTTCCGTATGCACTTTAACATTCATATTATTACTGCATATATTAACCGATTTTCCCAAATCTTTTTTCACTTTCTTAAAATTAAATAATTTAACTAATTTAGTTAATTAAAATTCAATCAAACCATACTTTCGTAAATTCAAGTTTTGTAACTGGCCTCAATCTCATAACAATGAAAGGGTCATTCGTTACGAGCAATTCGATGCGCTCCAAGGTGCCTGCCTTGAGCCGGTTGGATGCTGGTCGATAAGTGTGCCGCGAAAGTGAATCCACAGCTAACATTGACCTTCAGTGTTATTCTGCTTCATTTCTGATTATTAAACAAAATATAAACATTCTGTCGAGAAACCGGTTCTGTCCATTTAAAGAGAATCAAATTAGCTAGACTAATTTGATAAATGGATTCGAATACAGCGTGCAAAAATCCATCGAAAATGATCATTTACATTAAAAAATGAAAGGTTAATTTTCTGTAACACATCGTCGCCCTAGAGTTATACTACGCCATGTCCACTTTTTGAAATTTTTTAAACTATTATTATTTTTTGAATAAGTTTTTCCCTGAAAATTATTTCATTAGTTGTTACAATTATTAATTAAAATAGTGACGTTAATTAAAAGTGATAATTATATTACGCCAGGCTCTTTTTGTATTTCTACAAATGAAAAATGCCATCTTTGTAGTGCATATTTTATAATAATAATCCAAGTTCAATTTGAAAAATAACATTGTTCAAAAATATATTTAACATTAAAAGTAACAAAAGGAATATTACTCAAAATTCAATAATTTGCAAATAACACATCTAATTCCAGGTACGCTATAAAACAGAATAATGTAAAATATTCTGTTAAACTATTTACTTAAGAATTTCATTATAAATAGTTCATTTATAAATATTTTGTGGACATGGCGTACTAAAATTTAAAAAAAAAATGAATTTTTTGAATCTCATGTCACGCCATGTCCAAAATCAATTTTTCACACCAGCTATAATACATTAATAACAGTATTAAAATTTGTACAAATATGTTCTTGATCACACATTATTTTTGATCGATTAACTTATTTCGACATTCGATAATGTTTTTGTAGAGTATATTATTGTTAAACTTTGAAACTCATTTTCTCAGTTTGACAGTTGAGGGACATGGCGTACTATAACTTTAGGGCGACGACATATTACAAAAATACGATTCTTCGAGGTCTCACATTTTTTAAATAAAACTATTGACATGGGAACTAAATCCTCCATGCCCTGGCAAAATATCCCCATACAGGAGAAGTTTGTGAAATCAGTAATAGAGGTTGTATTTTCCACCTTTACATATATAAGGCACGGATATCGCAATTTCTTGAAACCGAATATTGTACTAATTGGTTTATTCAACTTAAAGGGGATGTATTCTGAGGACATCCCCTAATGATTTCAGGTTCAGCTTGATCAGAAAATCTGCTAGAGATATTCGTTGCCCAGAAATTGAGATTTCTATGTCCTATCTTTCCGAGGGTTAAAAAAATCACAATAATTTCAAAGCTTGTATTGCGGCTGGTCAAAAAGTCTAAAAATTTGAAAAAAGCTATGTTTGTGGTGACAATTACAAGTAAAATGTTTTAAATCTTAAGCTTAAACCTGTTAACTGCAGTCTTCTACCTCTTTCCACGCAGATTTTTTTCCTGGGCTCGCATTTTGCCATTTTTCTGCGTTGTGTTTCAAGCTGCCGGCAATTTTTACATTCAAAATGTTCGTTTTTTTGTTTGCTTTTTCAAGCGGTGCACTTTTACCTGTTCCCAGAAAGAGGGCGACTATTATCTGAGAAACTTTAAAGCAGAAGGAAGTAATGTCTGCAACGTTATCTCAAGTATATATAATACATTAGAAATATAAAATAGAAATAAACATAATTGCTGAAGTGCTTAATGTTGTAAATTGTTTTCAAAAGTTTCATGCACGTTTGAACTGTAATAATTATAGCAGGTTGGCGACTTAACCGGGAGATCGGGAAAAGACTGGGAATTTAATTAAAAAACCAAGCATTTATTTCAGTTTAGTTGAGAAATAGAGCTAAGTACCAATTATGAGCCAAGTGATTTTACTTCCTACCTAAAAAATGAATTTTTAACTAAAATAAAAAACATTAAACAGTAATACTTGAACTTTTAGCACACGCAAAAAAGAATTATTAAACGTGATGATTAACTTGTAAAGAAACAGATTTTTTACTACTAAAAAAATCAATTTTTGACCAAATATGTGGATTCTCAACGGAATAGCTGAATTCTTTCCCGGTTTCCCGGTTAATTTGCCACCCTGCGTATGATAATTAAACAAGTAAATTCAAGGACTGTACCATTTCCAGAATGTGATGATTTATATTTAAAAGTTTAAATTTCAAATTAGGAGTTTTCATTCTAGAAGTGAAAAAGTTTTGCAGGTTATGCAGTTTGAGTTCTTTAATACACATACAAATAATATAATAATGAACTACAACTTTAATTATCATTGTGAAAATGAGTAATTTTACTGTACGAATTCTATTTCTGTAAAATATATTTAATAAATTGTGCATCATTTTAACATTTTCTTAAATAATAAATAAAATATTTTTAATTTATTTAACGTTCGTTTTGCAGTACAGAGTTTAAACGTGAATAAAAGTTTGAAAACAATTTACAACATGAGGCACTCCAACAATTATTTTTATTCATATTTTATATTTCTACTATATATTGTATGTACTTGAGATAACTTTGCATATATTATTTCCTTCTGCTTCAAAATTTCTCAGGCAATAGTCGACATAATACTTGAAACATTAAACAAAGTCAGCTGGCTGTCTGTGGGCGGAAAACCCGTCATCTAGCCTATTATATACTGCCGAGTGTTGCTCACGATACATTTCACTGCCTCAGCTGACGGGTTTTCCACCCACGGACAGCCAGTTGACGATTATTTTTATAAAAAATACCATGTTAATTATCAGTTAACGAAGTTTTAAGCGGAAGGCATTTGTTGTATTAATTTTATTTTTTTACGTATTTCCATAACCAGCTGACGGGTTTTCCACCTGCATAGAGACAGCGGACGGTTTTTTTTTCGTTTAAATATTATATTAACTATCATCGCACAAAGTTCCAAACGGAAGGAAATCATTGAAAACTTCTTTTTTTTTTACACTTTGGGGCGGCTGCCATTGCCCCACCCACCTAAAGTGCCGCAGCTGACGCTAACTATGCTTCCAACACACCTATCTGAAGCATTCCTTAAAGTATTAGGGGGAAGGACATTGGTCGCAAAAAACTGTCGCTAGCTCCCGGACTATTATGATACCCAACATAAAAATGCTTGTCTGCAGGACTTACAGGAGCAGATGAGCGTTTGCGAACCGGCAAAGGTGTTATTTATGCATACAGGTAACATATGCGAAAAGGCAGTTAAAAAGTGGAGCAGAAACACCTGCCAGGCAGCGATAAAGTGTGTGGTCCTCCGGATAAGTAACAGTATTGAAAGAAGGAAAATTTTGATTTAAAAGGAAAAAATTTCGAACACAAGTTGGATTACTCCCACAGATCTGTTTGGTTTACAGCCATTCATTTTTTTACATGGTTGAAAAAGAAAATTACTCCTTTACAGGTTATTCAAGAAGAATATTGTATTCAAACGTTTCTATTTACCGACGTATACGCGTTTTACTATCATGTCCATTGACGTTCTATATCTTTAGAAATAGTAACTCATTCTGCAATAAGTACGAATGAACAGAGAAGTCTTCTGCTTCTAATTATAGTAGATGCGTGTGACAACTCTCAATATTATTGAAAGACTTAAATAATAAAATGGCTTTATAAATAATACGGAGCAATTGATTCCGACAGTTTACCTGTGACAAAATTTTACCTCAATTATGACCGGCCCTACCTGGCAGCATATTATCCTTCAGATAATTAACTGTAAATCCAAAGGTCCTTTTTATAAATTCATCTCCAACACGTATACGAATGTTCACTAGGGTGGACCAAAAATGCATAGCAAGTTTTTTCGTGCTGCTAGAGCTCAACGATCCCCGATTTCATTTCAAATCCGACAAAAGAAATTCCCTATTTTTTTGGTTAATTCTGATCTTAACAGGAGAATTCATGTATCAGTCATATGGGTTTGACCCCCCCCCCCCTCCGAGTCCCTGGAGATTGCCCTTAGAACCAAAAATGTCACTTCTTTATGAAATCGACCTTTCGAGCACTGTATTCTCGTTTTATTTTTACTTAAAATTATTTATATTGGTCTAGTGGAATATTGATCAACATTGGCTAATTAACTTTAAATTATTTAAGCAAATGGAATTTGTTTACATTTTTTTTTTCGAAAATTCATTTTTTTTCCTGAAAATTATTACTATTGGTCTGTTGGAATATTTATTAACATTCATAATTTAATCTTCAATTATTGAACAAATTGAATTTGTTTAAATAATTTGAAAAAGTTTGTAAATAAAAATTATTAATATTTCTTTAGTGGAATATTTGTCAACATTGTTTGATTCATTTTTAATTGAGTAAACCAACTCCTTTTGCTTGAATAATTTTTTTTGGCTAAAAAATATTACTGTTGGTCTAGTGGAAAATCTAACAACACTGGTTAATTAATTTTTAACGAAGAAAAGAAATTTCATTTGTCTACAAAATTTATTTAAATTTATCAGACAAATGTTCAGATTTTGTTGAAAAACTATTGTTTAAAGAAATAAAAAATCGTTGCTAAAAATAAATAATCATTTATTGTTTATACAATTGTAAAATATTTTTAAATAAATTTATGTCATTAACGATAATAAAATGCCAGTCAGACGAATTAGATCAGTGACCTGCGTTTAGTTCATATATGCGTCTTAAGGGGATGTGATACTTCATCGTGTGGTCAATCGGGTACAGTTCCCCCGGCTTTTTTTCCACAAAAATTAAAACATTTTAAAACTGAATTTGGAGATGCTATAAAACATCATAACGGACATCCCTCTACTCTTTTTTGAGGGATAATAAAAAAAATGTATTGTGCTGAATAAAAATTGTATGCACGTGTGCTATTTTGAGGTTAGGATCGTTTTTCAACTCTCTGTCATTCCGATAATGTAGGTCTCTCTTGTACCGATTCTGTCGGTACCACTCAAGAATAAGCATGGGAGAGAATGTGCAGAGACGCAAGGAATTAAAAATTAATCTAAATGAATTATTAGCATAATTCAGTGTTAAACAAATGATTTATAATTAATTTTCTATTTTTTTTATTAGTTAAATATTTTCAATTAATACTCATATTAATCATACGGAAGCGCGATAGGGAGTGATATGCTAGTAGATGGTGGATAAGAGCGCATAAGATAACTCGAGAAAGCAATACGCTGTTTTCTCTACTACGGATGGGTTTCTAATAAACTATCTTGAACAGTTTTTGGATTCACTTGAGTATAATTTATCGATGCTGTGATGAACTGGTGGGGTCCATGTCAGGTGATTTCGTAAAGAAAATTTTCAAACTTTTTTTTTTGTCATTCAAAAATCTAAGATCGTCTTTAAATCGTGTGGTCCTGAACGTCGAAGTCACGCGACTAATACGTGGCAAAACACAGTCTGTAATTTTTCAGACACCTTAATGTTTTCAATATAAGACATCGATTTATAAAATTGGAAAACGAAGATAATACACATTTTTAGGAGCAATGTTTGATTCTCTAAATATTATTTCCAATAATGGATTGAGTAAGAGCAATATAAGCAGTCAATGTGTGTATGGAATTAAAGAACGCATTATTTGGTACGACGAATCTTCTACGCTTAGTTTTAGCAGCGGCCCTTTTAAGAATGCCTCTAATACTTATTTAAAGAAACCCTTAGTTCCCGTATGAGAAGCAGATTATTATTAATACTAGAGAAATTTTCGACTGGGCTAAAATAAACTTCACAGACTTTAATGTTGAATTCTCCAATAACGATGAATACGAAGCAGAAGAAACGCTTCTAAGCGAAAGATTGAACAATTTTATCACAATTGACAATCGCTTTTTTCCTAATTTTAAAGACTATATAGTACCCGTCTCGAAATCCCGGAGTAAAAGTCTGAAAAATGCAAGGTACGTTAAACCAAATAACGTATTCTTTAATATTCCATACTCATAGTCATTGTTTATTTGTCGTTCTTCTTCATTCGTAATGTGTCCCCTAAGGGTTTACATGACTTCCATTCCTCACAATCTTTCGGCCTATATATATATATATATATATTTCCCTAGCTTCTCGTGGGAATAACAATGACAACGCCAAACATAGTTGTAGTAAGTGCGGTTCAAAACAACAGAACGCGCAGGGCTCCCGACAATGGGTCGGCCAACAATGCCGACCAATCTAG
>NC_046666.1:115889571-115898561 GCF_010883055.1 Belonocnema kinseyi | reverse complement strand
TGCAGCATTCTAGCAGCGTGACCTATCGATGGCCTGGATTGATTATCGGAAAGCTTTCGATTCGACATCCCATAGACTTATCATCTGTCTTTTGGAAATCTTGAAGGTTCACCCGCAAATAGTTGGGTGCATAGAGAGATTGATGCCGTTTTGGAAAACCAGATTTACTATCTCATCTGGAAAAAATCGTGTGACAACTAACAAAGTCACGTTTCAGAGAGGTGTCTTTCAGGGCGACACCATGAGCCCACTCCTCTTTTGCCTTACATTATTGCCACTATCTCTAGCACTACGCCATTCCGACGGGTACTTGTGCGGCAAACCTGCAGATTGAAAGTACAAGGTCACTCATGTATTTTACATGGACGATCTTAAGATCTATGCTAAAAACAGAGAGCAACTGCATCTAGCTCTGAGGATTGTCGAACGATATAAAGAAATTGGAATGGAATTTGGGTTAGACAAATGCGCCAAGGTTTTTTTGAAGTGAGGAAAACTTAATGGCATCCCTGAAGATCCTGAGCTCGTTGATAGAAGCGCCATACGACACCTTTGCGCTGGAGAGACTTATACATACCTGGGCGTGCCACAGAGCCGCATTCAGGATGTGACATCTATAAAGGATACTCTCCGAAGCAGATACAAACGTCTCATCCGACAGATTTGGTCTTCCGAACTGTCGGCGAGGAGCGAAGTATCTTCAACGAACATCCTTCCCGTCCCGGTACTACTCTATTCATTTGGAGTAGTTCCATGGACGAAGAACGAGCTCAGATCTCTTGATATCGGGACAAGAAAGGTTATGCACATGAACAAAAGCATGCATCTTAAGTCTTCCGTTCCGCGACTGTACCCGGATTGAAGTCTGGTACAGAGGTTTTCATTTTTGCATGCCAAGACGGTGTCATTTCCACCTTAACATACCGTCGCCACATTTTGAGCCAAGACATTCACGATGATAGCTGCAGGGCGTGCCATGCACACCCCGAGCATTTAGCTCACATACTATCTAGTTGTCCAACACACACGGGAACGACCTACATTCAAAGGCACAATGCAGCACTAAGAGTACTTTATTACCGCCTCTGTCACTCCTACGGCATTCACCTTAATATCGCTCCTCTAAATGCTCCTAGGGAAATTGAGTCAATTGTCGAGAATGGGAAGTGCCTTATATTATGGAACTTTATATTCTCGACAATTGTTTCTGTTGCTCACTCGAGGCCTGGCATGGTTCTTCTTGACTTCGAGAAGCGAACCATGTTCGTTATCGAATTTTCGGCACCGGCTGACAAAAGCATCATAGCCAAGGAGAATGAAAAGAAAGAGAGATATCGAGACCTTATAAGGGAGTTGCAACGATTGTATCCGGAATATTCTGTTAAACTGATCGTCCTTATCATCGGCGCTCTTGGAGGTGCCAAGCTTTCACTTGCTAATAGCCTAAAAAGCATCCATGCGTGTCAACAATATGTTAGAACACTTGCGGGAAAAATGCAGAAGGCGGTTGGCCTTGGGTCACTCCGTGTTCTTAGGGTGCACGAGGCTTTTGCTGGATCGTCGTATTGATTCCTTTACAGACTGTAACCACCTACAATCTTATCCTATATATATATACACAATTATTCACAGATATTCACATAAAGTCTTATATGTAGTTCCTTATCTCTATTTTCTGTGATAGCGCAATTTAGGACTTATTAGCAAACGAGTGAGCGAGCGAACGAAAGCGAGAGAGAGAGAGAAAGAGCATGAGAACGCAAACGCATCTTAGTCGACTTAACTCTTAAATTACCATTACTTGCAATCTTTACGCTTCTAATCTAGGAGACTTCCGTTTCCTTTTTTATACACCCATTTGCCTTTTTTCACATGCATTCTTTCATTCTCTCTCATTCGCTCTTCTAGCAACCTCTACCTCCTTCATCCATTCTTCTCCTAATCCAGCCTCCCGTAGAATCTTGAACACATTCTGGTTTCTTCTTTTTCCAATACATCTCCTCCCTCATCTCGTTTCCAAATCTAAATCTTGCTATTCTGGGCCACTTTCTTTCTCCCCATCCCCTTTCTAAATGCATTGGTACTCCTTCCTTTTTTATCATTTTATACCATTTATTGTATTTTGATTCCTCAATCATCCCCCATCTTTCTATTAATTATCTTTCCCTCTCCCTATTTCCAATTCTTTATAGCTTACTCCAGTCCCGTCTTATATTTCTCCAGCATTAAAGAACTCCCTCCTGTCTTCTTGTCCTCTCGTTATTTTGATCGCCCTCCCTCTCCTCTCTTTTACCTCTATCAAACACTTTCTCGCCAATTCCCCTCCCTTTCCCTTACTCAGCTTCGTCTCAAATTTCCATGCCCTCTTTCTCGCTCTAATACTTAACTCATCCTTTTGCGCTTCTTCTCTCACCATATATCCTGGTGTACTCCAGCCTGCCCCTAGTGTCCGCCTTATATACCTTTATTGTAAACTCTGAATATCTTTCCATCTCCATATCTCTGCTCTATAACCTAACCTATGATATATCCATTCGTTTGCAAGATACATCCCAAATATTTAAACTTTTTTACTTCTAACTTTATTCCCTTCCATCTCCCTGTCCATTATTTCTTCCTTCCCCCTCCTTTTCTAAACCTCATTATCTTTGTCTTTTCCACATTTAAGTTCAGCTTTTTCCCATCTAAGTATTTCTCTAATCCTGTAATTTATCTCCCCATCCCTTCTTCATCTTCGGCCATCAACACTATGTCGTCTGATTATGCCAGTGTATATATCTTTTCCTTTCCTTTCCTAACTTCTCCCCAACCTTTTATCCTTATTTCTTCTTCCAAGTCTGATATTAATATATTAAATCAAAGGGGGCTTAGAGGACATCCTCTTTTTTTTACTATAATTTTCTCTATTTCGCCTCTGTCTAATTATTCAAACGGCGCCTTTAAGTCCAAGAACGTTGCTGTCATTGCCTCTTTTTCTATTTTAATCCTCTTATTTACTAGATAGTTCAGAACAGATATGTTGTCCATTACCCCCATTCCTTTCCTAAACCCTGTCTGATTCGGTGGCTCGATCTTTTTTTCTTTAACTTCCATCTTAAATCTCTCCGACAAAACAGTTACATATACTTTATACAGTTTTGGCATCAGCGTCACACCCCTATAATCTTTAACCGCCTCTCCTTTGCCTTTCTTTACTATTGGTATAATTGCTTCTTCTTTCCATAACTCTGGCCACCTCTCTCCTCTCCATACTCGATTACGCATTACCCATGCCCATTCCTCTAGTTCCTTCCCTGCATATTTCCATACTTTATTTGGAATCTCATCTATACTAGGTGCCTTTCCTTCCCTTGTTATTTCTTCTATCTCATCTCTTTCTTTACCATATTTTCCTCCCTTACTAACTTTTCTTTCTACTCCTCCTCCTAAAACCTTTTATTCTCTTCCTTTATCTTTTGATCACACAACTCAGACTCTTTCTTTTTTTTTCTTATATTCTTCCACATTACTTTTTTCTTTTCTCCACTTTCCTAATTCCTTTCGGACCTCCTTTTTATTGTCTTTACAGTCCTCATCCCATCTACTTCTATTTGCCTCCTTTACAAACTTCATTTTTGTTTGTGCACTCTAATCCTCTTTTTATTTCTCTTGTCATTTTCTCCATCTCCTCGTCCACATTTCCCTCTCCCATTTTGATATTTCTGACCTTTTCTCTAAAGTGTTATTTTCGTTCCCTTGACCAATTCAAAAATGGATGTTATCTTCATTTACAGATTTCGTAAATCGATGTGTTATCTTGAAATCATTGAAGTTTCTGAAAAATCTCAGTCTGCGGTTTGCCATGCATTAGCCGCGTCGCTTCCTCGCGACGGACCTTGCGATTTATTTATTTTTATTCATTTACCACTGACATTCACAAAATAAAACTTACAGGATATGTAAAGCATATCTATGGCTTCTTTTAACACAAAAATTAAAGAACGTGCATTTTCAAATACGCGATTTTAATTTTCTGAAAAAGTGGTGAAAAACAATTTCAGATCTTGAAAAGTTAAATTATTCAAGGTCATATGTAATAGGAGACCATAAAGTATGTTTATGTACTTCGTTTGAGGCCGATATTGTACATATAAAAAAAGTTATTAGGTTCAAAAAATTTCAAGATACAAAGAAAATTTTTCAAAAAATGGTCTCAGTTTTAATTTCTTTGAAAATAATTTTTAGCGAAATTTCTACTCCAATGAAGTACACAAACGTTGCCCCCCCTCCCTCCCCAAATACAGTACATACCACGAAGGAGAACCGTCTTCATTGCCTTCACCATGAAAGGGCGGTGCTCGCCTTGCTATGTAAGACACTATTAAATGTACTTACTTAAAATTATTTTCAACATGTAATGTCTGTGTTCGATATTAGTAAAGTTTTTAAAAATAAAAATTAATAAGAGTTTCTTTCCATATTAAGTTGGTAATAAATCCATAACAACTCAAATAATTCTGCGCCGATTATAAATATTAATTAAAAATGCTAAACAAAAAAATATGCTGTACTATTTTAGCCGCAGGGAGTCATTGGTGAAAAAACATTTTGAAAATTCGGAACTTGATGTTTTTTGGGACGATCCGAATAAACATACGACTAAGCTAGGTTTACATTTTTTAAAATCAAACTTTCTACTCTTACAGATTTATTTATATATGACGTGCGCCGAAGAAAGGGGGCTTACTCTAAGCCAGTCGAAATCGAAGTTTATACACCTTGCGATAGTTTTTGAGTTGGCCTCTTTAATGAAGCCACCGAAAAAAATTCCGAGCGTTATTATTGCTAATAATCGAATTATTAGGTACCCGAGAAATCCGGATTTCGTTTGAGAGCTCGAAATCCCGTGAAACACCACTTACCACACAATCTCCGCGCCTCATCTATACTCCATCCGTGACACTCGGCAGCGGCGCCGCTATATGCATAAGAAGGTAGTGTTAAGTGGAGAGGAAAGATTTCGTGAGGCTTCCCTTTCTCCTAAAAGTCGCGCCTATCGGGTAGATTTCGACCGCTTGCCCTGGAAAATCTCACTTTTCAGAGTAAGTTCCCTTTCTTCGGCGCCATACGGATTTTCTAAGATTTAATTGTATAGCAGACAGCAGTTTCTAGCACTTTATTGACGTCAAATTAATTTGTGATATTCTTTGAATTTCAAAACCTACTTCTTAATTTTTAGGTATGCCGATTGGGGCGACATGCTCCCATTTCAAAGGCTTTGCGAGATGGTATTCTTCGTGTTGGCAAATCGACCTCTGAGAAGTTTTCTAAGCAACCTATCGATGAGTGGTTCAAACTATTAGGCGAAAATCAAATTGGAGAATTATTAAGACTATACGCTGTAGTTTGTAATCATCGTCTAGCACCGTATTTAACACAAGTTATTCAGGATAGAAGCTTATTGGATACTGTAGATGGTCAATCTAATAAACAACAGCAACCTCAGCAACAATCACAATCACATCAAACACCACCGCAACAGCAGCAGCAGTCTAACATTTCAGCTTCAGAAGGAATGCCCGTCACTCCTGATGGCACTCTTAGCAAACCTGAATCTGTTGGTAAGTACTACGAAAATAAAATAGTGCAAAATCTCCCTTAAATGGGTATAATAATACAGTTCTGTTGTCGAACTTACAGTTGAAAAGGAAATAGCTATTTTTGATACAAGCGCGTGAATTAGGTCATTGTCGAAGAGTGTGAAATATGCAGGGGAACTCGTAGGCTCAAAGCATGAGGCAGAGGTTAGTGTTCGTGCAAAGAGCTGAAGGCAAATGCTGCAATAAGACGAGTAGCCATTGCCTGTGAGCACGTGTATCACACGCTATTTTTGGCAACTATTACAATTTGTTAGCAATTTTTTAATACTTCATCAAATTATTGAACCCGTATGGCAGTCCTAAAAAGACGCGCGAGACCAAAAATCCCTCGCATAGCGTACACGATATTTTCTTGAAAATATATTTGAAAAACGCGGATTTTCGAGTCAAGGGTAAAGTCCATGTGGAGATGAAGGAGGATAAGCCCCCTCTGGAGGTTTCGGGGTCCGAAGCCTCTGTAAGTAAAAAACCCCAATATAAGAATATAATAATATTAAAAAACCATTACTCTAGAATGCTCGGAAATGTCGTGACAGTTGCTGAAATCCTCCGCTAGAGAGTTGCACGCTTAGAGTTTTTCCCCTGTTATGAGATTTTTCCTTAGTTTTTTCCCCTGGTCAACAACGTACAGGTCGCTTCCTACGCTCGAAAACCCGCGGTTTTCACGCATGTGTTGAAGAAAAGTGCGCATGCGCCATTAATATTCTCGCACAGTCTGTTTGATTGAAGCCGTTTGCATATCATTTAGAGCCTTGGAAGTCCTCACTTACGAGGTGGGTATTGCAAAAAAGTAATTTTCTAAAATCTTATTTTTTATACATGAGTCGTTTTAATTTTATAGAAGGAGAACATCCACAAAGTGAAACACCTAATGCAACTTCGAACATGAATTCTACAATTGGCAATACAACACCAACTTCTGTACATTCTACTACTGCTTCTTCAACTATTGGTCCTGACGATGAGCAAGTAGAACCTCCTGCTGTTGTAGTTTATCTAGTAGAACCATTTTCTCTTGGAGGTACTGCAAATTTAGATCGGCGAAGACTTGCTATTTTGGCCTTACTACGAGCATATTCTTCTGCAGTTAGTAGCATGCCAGAGAGTGTTAGATCAAATATCAATGTACAGGTAAGAGTAAAATATATAAATTCTGCTCATGAAAAAGTATTAATTCAGATTGACTTCAAAGAAAAACGCAACATTCAGTTTATTTCTTTACTCTTGTGAAATACCTATTATTAATTTCAATCGTGAAATCGATCATCGTCAAATTTAAATTGTAATATGTGTCACTTTTTACTTATAGGGCTATCTAGCCCTAGGAACTTTTCATACATAAATACAAATACAAATACAAATCAAAACCAGCGTCAAAATTCACGTTATTCGTTGTTGTTCTCTATAAGAACGTGGTTTACGTATTTGTTTGCAGCCATGCCGAATTACTACTTTCTCGTTAGGAACATTGGACATGAACATTGCGTTACTTATATTAGGGCGTATCGAAAAAATTAAATATTTTGTTTCCGCTTTTGGTTAAGGATAAAAAGATTCCGGTAGTTGCCAAAACAACTTCCGAAATTCATTTATCCATAATTAATTAAAATTTTAAAAAATCTGAAAAAATATTTTGCAAGTTTTACGATTAGGTCACTTATACAAATGCGTAAGCAAAGGACATTTTTGTATTGGCTTTTATCAAAGCAGATGTTATATCATTAAAAAAAAAGGTTAAGCAACCACCGTAGGATCCGACTGCGGGTAACCGTCATCTAAAATGACACCAGTTCCCAGTAGAACCACGATAAACCACACATATCGTCACCTCTCACCACCGTGAGATAGGTGGTCACCGAGCATCTGGCAAGATCCTTGACATATTTTTAGCACACGGGTATGGCTTTAAGGTTACGAGCCAGTGATAGCTTCGCCTATCTGAGAGCACTGATCACAAGGACAATTACTTCAACCGAATATTTTTTGTATTGTCGTTGCAGCTCCCTGAGCCGGGAATTCGATCACGAATATAATTCGTTTCTCGAAGACTTGGAAAACGATGTCAGGTCTCGATTCTGCAATGGATACTGCTTTCCGAAAATTGTAGTTTCAGTAAAATTGGCACTTCTCGTTTTGGACAATTGATTCTATCTCCATCGGAGCGATCAGCAGGTTGTAGCTACTCAGCGTGTGCATGATGCGATTGCACCTATCACTGGGAAGTTCTTGACATCCAATGCGGTCACGATATACTAAGTTGGACATGACAGCGCAAAATTTTTCTCTTCTGCAAGGAATGTTATTCTACATTTCTGTGGAAGTTTCCGTGCATTTTCTTGTCAGTTATCTGTTGATGAAAGCTGCTTTTTTTACTTCGGCTTTCAGAAGTGAAGCATCTAGATGGAGTAATGCACTTTCCTCACTTCGGATGTGAAAATTTAGGCTAAGGGTCTCGGCCGCCTGTTCCGCGGCTTTGTGAAGGAACGCTTCTTTGCCGATGATGACTCGTGACGACAAGCATGTTATTCGCAGGTATTTTGTTCAATGACGACAGATTTGAAGACCAAATCTGGCGATGAAGATGCTTGTATTTTCTTCGGAGAGACTCATTCACTAATGTAAGGACATCCGCAGGATTTCGCCGGGAGCGGGTGCTAATCTGAAAAATTGCACCCGCTTCCAGCGAAATCGCGGTAAAATTTCAGCCACAACCACGTCTCATAACCGTGAGATAGGTAGTTACAGTCTGTAAAAGAATCAATACGACGATCCAGCAAAAGCCTCGTGCACCCTAAGAACACGGAGCGACCCAAGGACAATCGCCTTCTGCATTTTTCCCACAAGTGTTCTAGCATATTGTTGACACGCAGGGATGCTTTTTAGGCCATTAGAAAGTGAAAGCTTGGCACCTCCAAGAGCGCCGATGATAAGGACGATCAGTTTAACAGAATATTTCGGGTACAATCGTTACAACTCCCTTATAAGGTCTCGATACCTCTCTTTCTTTTCATTCTCCTTGGCTATGATGTTTTTGTCAGCTGGTGCCGAAAATTTGATAACGAACATGGTTCGCTTCTCGAAGTCAAGAAAAACCATCTGAGGCCTCGAGTGAGCAACAGAAACAATTGTCGAGAATAGAAAGTTCCAGTATATGCGGCACTTCCCATTCTCGACAATTGACTCAATTTCCCTAAGAGCATTTAGAGAAGTGATATTAAGGCGAATGCCGTAGGAGTGACAGAGATAGATACAACTAGATAGTATGTGAGCTAAATGCTCGGGGTGTGTATGGCACGCCCTGCAGCTATCATCGGGAATGTCTTGGCTCAAAATGTGGCGACGGTATGTTAA
>NC_046666.1:115888373-115889471 GCF_010883055.1 Belonocnema kinseyi | reverse complement strand
AAGGGTTTCTGCTGAATATGGTTACAAAAATAAATAGGCAGTCGCGGACAATTGTCGAGGGGTGGTCCCGAAGGAATGAACCCCCAAGCGGAGGTGTGAAAACCGTGCCGAAAGCTGAACGGCACCTGGGTGAGGTGTCTAGAACGGTGACGCTGGGAAACCGGGCGACCTCTCAGAGTACACAGCCTTATCCTTGCATGCGGGGCTCTACAAGGATGGACGAACCCCTTTCCCTAGCTTCTCGTGGGAACAACAATGACAACACCAAACATAGTTGTAGTAAGTGCGGTTCAAAACAACAGAACGCGCAGGGCTCCCGAAAATAGGTCCGCCAACAATGCCGACCAATCTAGAGCTGGGGGAGCCAATGAAAATGGATTCAATGCGATGGATCGGCGGGATCTCGCGACCTTTGGGTGGACGGAGCAACTGAATCACGACTTGCTAGAGTGCTACGATGCGAGTGTGGCCCGTGAACGGGGTTACATGGCGCGGCTGCATGCTCTGTGGTGCGAGAAACACCCGGAGCTATCGCACTTTTCGCAGCAACGTCTGCGAAACCATGCTGAGCTACTCCGTAAAAGGGGATATGTAAGCGGTACGCCTACTCTACCACAGCTAGAACAAGCCGGCAACAAAGAAAGAGAGGCGACATTAAGACCAACCGCAGGCAGGCATCCAATACAGGATTAGCGATGCTTTACGACCCGGAGAAACATCAATACCAAGGTTTCTCTCAAGCCTAAAGATCTGGCTGAAATGGATGACGAGCTTCGTGGACATTTTTCCGGTGAATCCGACCTCTGGGCTATCAACTATTGTGTGTATAATGCAGCGAGAGCTTTGGCCGATGCGAACCGTAAAACAAAACCAACGGCTGATCATAAGACCAAAAGACGAATGCCTCAACTTGCCATGAAGATAGGCTGGGCAAGACAGCACGCGTCCCGCATTCAATGTGTGATTGACTACATCACATCTGGCAGAAATTTTACTGCCAAGGTTCGAAAGTTGGCGCGCGAACTCCGGACCCGTTATCACACACTTAACAAGTCAAAGCTGCTGACCATCAGGCAGCATATTGTTGAGAGAATACGG
>NC_046666.1:115875748-115888273 GCF_010883055.1 Belonocnema kinseyi | reverse complement strand
ACACAATGAGACAATCATATTAGGCGAGGCAAAAGAACTTTATTACCACTTACAGTCGAACGATAGTCGGCAATCCGCGATCAGTCATTTCCGGTATATTAAAGTGGATATCCCGCAATGGAGAAGTTGACCCTGGTCGGAGAGATGGTTCTGCTGGTACAGGTTTTTTCTAGGAGGCGTGGTGGCAACTGGGTCTAGAGAAAGACGAGGAATTCAAAGGATGAGAGGATCCTGTAGGCACTCGCAAGAGAGAAAAGGCGGACCAAGAACAGGGTTCAAATCTGAGCCCGAAACACGACAGACTCTGTCTGCCAATAAGCTTTACTTTCTTTAGATGAATTTTGTCACATTCGTCCAATCCAAAGTTGATACCAATCTCTCCTTTTTACTTCTTGATGATATTTAAAGCACTCTGAACTTGCCTTGTGCTAGAAGCACAGATCTGATGATCGTCCATGCAAATTACGTGAGATACCTTATCCAGAAGAATTTCTTAGTGCGAGTGATAGACGCAGAAGTGTTATGCAAAAAAGCAAAGGGCTCGTGGTGTCCCAAAGACACCCCCCTGAAAGATGATGTTTTCCGTTGTCACACGATATTTTCCGGACGAGATAGTAAATCTAGTTTTGCAAAAGGACATCAATCTCTTTATGCATCTTACTATGTGTGGATGAACCGTCAAGCTTTCTGACAGATGATAAGTTCATGAGAGGTTGAATCGAAAGCTTTCTGGTGATCAATTTAGGCCATTGACAGGACGCGCTGATGGGCTACTACGGCTCTGCAGACGTATCTGTCAATTAGCAGGTTTTCCCGGTAGCCTACTACATATTTGTGAGCCACTTTGTTCGTATATTTCTCTCCACTCAGGCTTAATTCGTCGAACAATTCAGTTGTTTAGGACGGCTGTGAAGATCGTATACAGTGTGTTCAAACTCCTTACACCAGCCACTGCGGAACGGTCGTTTCTGTCTTTAAATATGAGATCTCATATACCTCATCTCATATAATTGGGCGAACTTTAGAACTTTTCCCGTAAATGGTCTACTAGATTTTATGTAGTCCATCACTCATTGAACATGACAGGCATTCTGGCTTGCCAATCCAATCTTCTTGTTCAGTTGATGCAAGCGTCTTTTGGTCTTTTGATACATCGTCGGGTTCAGCCTTCGATTTGAATCAGCCAAAGCTCTCACAGCACCATAAACTGAACAATTGATATATCAGAGGTATCGAGAGATCATCATGAAGGGAGGCCTATCCATTTCAGACAAATCTTAGGGCTTTGGTGAACCTGCATGTTAGTGTTCCTCCATATCCTGAAATCACTATCATCTCTCAGAAGGTGCCTGCTTTTTTTCGTCTGTAGCTTGTTTAAGTAGCGATTGAGGAAGCGTTCCGCGTACATATTTAGTTTTCAAGAGGTATGCACATTGATTTCGCAATGACTGATGCGAAACTTGCTAAATTATTTTCTAAATTATTTTCAGCACCCCGAACTCTAGGGTGATCGACACTGTTTGCCGCCCCAATGTCGGGTGCTCTGCGCCATCGATTGTTTTGAACTATCGGTTTGAATTCATTATGCATTTTTACAACTAATCCGGTTCAGAAATAATCATTTTTTAAGCTTTTTATAGTTACAAGTATCTAATATTATATGAATTTTATGATTAATTGTCACTTTAACTGGAACGCGCGAACATCGGACATTTTTCCATTGGGTCTGTACTAAGCAAGTATATAAGTGGATACAATATGTATTTTTACTGCTTGTATGGACACGTATCAGGAAGTTTTAAGCGCAAACCAAAAAAAAAAGCAAAATATTTAATTCGATACGCCCTAATGTGAATATTCATTATCGCTTTATGTTGAAATGTACTGCGCGTGTTATTTATTATAAATCAGATCTAGCTTTGAACGAAGATATAATCGCAAAAATAATATTCAAGTACAAAGTCTTCAATAAACAAAAAAATTATTTTAAAATGAAATAGAACCTTTGAAAATATTGAACAATTTTACATGTTTTCATAGATTAAAGTATATTTCAGTTAAACAATTATTTACGCTAATATTAAATTACCTTTGAAAATTATTTACCCAGAACCAACTAAAAATGTTTAAGATATTAAACTAATAATGTCTTCGCTTTAAGGCAGTTGTTAATACGTCATTTATTCTACCTACAGAAGACGAAGTTGAGACTTGTGAGTTTCCTTCGACTGAATGCCCAAACTGCCGTTAATTAGTATTTTTCTGTACTGTATTTATTGTTAGGATTAAAGTGGTTATCTACTGGATCGTTAATTGCCGAGGTGAATAAATTATTGAAAGCTCAACTAAATAACTAAATAATATCATTTTCAATTTTGATTTTACAGTTAATATCGTTAGAAAGTGTAATGGAATTAGGCCGAGCTCGTGAAAAGCGAAAAATTCAAGATGAAATGAGAGCATTAGCTCTAACTGTCTTCCTGCAAGGTCGACGTCTTCTTAACCATAACTCCACTGTTAAAAGTCTCACCGGATTTGGCACTGCTGCGGCTGCGGATCTTTTTCTCAAAAATAAAGATGTGAGTATTTCCTTCTTTTGAAAGTTTTTTTTAAGGAGGATCAGGTGCCGTACCATTTAGCCATTAGTAATTTGATCACTTTTCTTCAGCAAATGATTATTGAAACGGATCCTATCTCTACGTTTTTTGGTAATAGGAGTATATAAAAATAAATATCTGTGAACGAACGATGTGAAAACTGATTTCACAAGTTTTTTATTTTTATTGAGTACAGTGGCAAAAAATTATTTTGTTCACTAAACGCTTCTTATTTTCAAGACACGGCATATCCTATTGTAAATTATATTTGTATACGAATCGTTGCTAAAAATTAAAAATATTTTAGTCCTCAGTGGGCTTCAAAATTTCTGTTTAATACGATGTATGTTTGAAAAATACTTTAATAATTGAATAAAGTCACTATCAGCGGAATATCTTGAGACCGCCTGCTTTTTCTAGTAGTATAAATTCTCATAATTTTGATAATACTGACAAGAATGGTAAACGAAAATTTCCTAAAATACCATAATATTGGTTTTTATGCATACAATACTGACAAATTCTTACCTTTTAAAAAAAAATTTAAAAACATTACAAAATTTTGCACTGGAAAAAAATCTTTGAAAACATTGCGAAAGTGATAGTAGGCCATGTTAAATCATTCAATATTCTTAGTGTGCATCATTATTATTCTAATATTGCTTTCGTAAATTATTCATCAATGTTTATTTTTACTACCTTTTTTCTCCATATTAATATTCCAGCAGCATTTACTGAAAAATTGTCACCCTTTTTAAATACATTACTTATATTCTACGTAAAAATCTAATATTTCGGAAGTTGTTTATAATTTAGGAAAACTTTGAAATTTTCACTGTTTTTGCAATATCTCAACGAATTGACAAAAGTACATAATTCTTCTGTCATTAGATGCGACGTTAGGAGATGCTGTGAAGCTAACAAGGAGTAGTAGGTCTCATATATTTCAATGGTAGTGTTCTTGTAGAGTTGAAAGTATCCTAGTGACTATTTAAAAGGCAAACTAAGGTGAACGAATCAAATTACATATCATTCAATCTTATAATTGTTATTGTTATTTACATTGACGGTCGAAGAAAGGATTGATTTGATTCTTAACAAATCTACTTATTAATCATATAATTCGTTAACTTTTGCAGAATGGTGTAATTAATAATGGTGTATTGTCTAATTTCAATTTTATTTATTGATGTTGGCTAAAAAAAGTCACATAGAAATATTAAAAAATCTTTCTAGTAAAAGGCTTTACGTTTTTTCTATTTGTGGAAGACTTGATATGATGATAAAACTTGCTACACTGTTAAAAATGTGAGCAACTTTGTTGCATAGGGAGCGGCGCCTCATGTGACGCAGCTAAATGATCTAATTAAAAGCATGATATGAGATTTTTTGCAGCAAAATTTTGAGCATATGGTTCAATATTTTACCTTTACTTTATAGACATGACCTAAATTACATTGAGATTAATTAAAAAAGTTGATTTTAGTTTTTCTTCCTTTTTACGGCCGAGCGAGAGTTTGCAGAAGAACGAGTCGAAACCAAGGCGTAGGCGAGTTTTTGTAAACACGCGAGACTGTAAAAAGGCTTCGCTATCTTGGTACCATCGACATATATAAATGGACGAATAACGCTGTGGGCAGAACAGAAATGATCTCTAGATAGAGAAAAAACAAGTAAGATGTAGACCTGCCTTTATCTATTCCAGGACTTGTAAAGTGAATTGGGAGCCCCGGGCATTTCCTAAATATTCCGTGCAGTTAATTTTTAAAAAAAATTATAAACAGTACATTATAAATTTCTATTAAGAAATCGAATTTTTAAAAAGATTTATGCAAAATATCCTGTTTTTGTTAGCTTATAAAAAGAACTTGCTAACCCTAAAGTCTTCTTGAAATTGGATTGAAAATGCTACAATAATAATCCTTTTGTAAAATCAAAAATAGTGTAAAAAGTTTCAGAAATGTGAAAAACAGTGTTATACAATTGTATTACATAGGTACAATACTTCATATTTTGAGGTAATGTTTTTGTTGTTACATTTCTTCTTTTAATATTCAATAAATTTACTTACGTATGAAAACATCCCCATATAAACGTCTTTACAATGCCCGCAAATTACATAGTCTATCTATTGCATTTTTAATATTTATTTACACTAAATTATAATTAAATAAATTCTGAAGTGTACAATAAACGTCACATTATTGGGGCATTCACGATACAAAGCACGGTCCTGAGCTTCATCAAACTTCACCTAACGAAAATGCTCTCGATCAATCAGCTTTATCTAGAAAGAAACAGGTCTATATCTCACATGTTTTTTCTCTCTCTAGAGCCCATTTCCGTTCTCCCCACAGCGTTATCGATCCATTTCTGTATGTCGATGCTCAGTAGACATTATATTTTATGTAATAAGAGTATAGTTTTTGATTTTTCTAATGGTTTTACATCTCAGGTTTGAGGTTTGTTTAAAGAACAAGTACCTCGCAAAGAGTGCCTGTGGGGCGAAGTAACGAACGCTTATTTCCAGCGGACGGTAAAGTACTCCACCACCAACAATGACCTACTTTACTGCTTCAAACCACGCCCAGAAAGCGAGTAAACCATACTCGTGTTACATATAGTACTAGGGTGGATCGAAAATAACCTGTTTCAGAAATCGCAAACATGCCTAAAAGTAGTGCATTGGGGGGACCCCCATGAAGTGTACTGAATGTGGTATCGATCGATTTAAATCTAGATCACACGTGCAAGCAAAATAGGTTTAAAAAATTATTTTATGCAGATTTCAAAATTTTTGTCAAATTTAAATTTTTCTTTATAATTTTAGGGTTTCCTAGAGTGTTCTCAATTTTTGCCAGATTTTAAGATACTATTCCGGAAGACATCTCGTTTGAATATACTCTTATTTGTAACTTTTATTTTTCGCGCAAACATGCAAAAAAAAATTGGGGCATTCGATGACTTTCTTGGGATCAAAATGAACCCATCGAATTTCCCTTTCTGAGCCTTATTAGGAGTGAAAACAGTGTAAAACAAATGCTACTTAACTATAGGCAATGTTTCCAGTTTGATAAATTAAATGTCAAGTAATGTAAATGTCAATTAAATGTCAAGTAATTGAATGTCCTAAATGTCAAGATGAGTAAAAAGATAAATATAACCAATAGAACGAGGGGAAGTTGTAAGTGCTCCATATATTTATTTTCCAATTAAATAACCACGGATTCTCTTTCCACATATAAAGATGTTATCAAGCATTTATTTCTGGTGCAATTTTATCTATGAGAAAAGAAAAATAAGAAAAATGTCGAATTAAAAAAGATTATAGATTATATCAAAACAAAGATTGTTATTTGTTCTTTCAATCCCAGTTCGATTTTTTTAAATTCAAAATGGCGGCTCCAATATGGGGTCTGGTAGTTTCAAAAAAGGTCAAAAACATACATAGAAAACTCTTTATACAATTTTTTATAAATTTTGCAGTTAACAAAATTCAAAGTTTACTCTCTGCGTTTAAGAGGGTTGAGACTTTCTCAATGAGAGCCCGCAATACTTGTTTCTTATTTTCGATTAAAAATTTTTTTTATGCTTAGTTAAGTTTGTAGTTTATTATGTTTAAAGCTTTCTATGTGTCAGAATAAAATATTTTAATTACCAGCTCGCTTGAATTAACAAAAAACCCATGGGCATCATGAATTCCAGTGACTGAAGGTGGATTAGTAAATCTTTTACTTAAAAATCTTCTAGCCTTATCATACATTTTTTTATCATAACAAAAGAATTGTATATTTTTAAAGTGATTTTTTGCCCATGTATACAGAGATTCACTTGTTAAAATTGATTCAGCTGTTTTAGCTTGCCAGTTGCACGGTATGCCATTCAGCATTAACACCGATGTCACTTTTATGATGCATCAAGTTTACCATTTGATATTTATTTTTATAATGCTGTCTTGCATTAACTGACACGTACATAATCTTTTGAACTTTAGGACGTAATTTTGTACTTCAGGTGTAATAATTTTCTGCATGACATAAACTGCAGTTGTATCATGAGTTCTACAGTCAGATAATAATATAAAACTTTGATGTTTTATTTCATTTTCTTTTTTATAGTTTTAAGCACAGAATGAATACTGAATTCGTTGTTATTGAAGTGAAATCCTGGTGCGGCATTCTGTGCAACGTAAGTATAATTTTTTGAAAAATCACAATGCAGTATTACTTCTTGCTCTGTAAGAATTTCCCTAAAATTCATCATGTACTCAGATTGTTTATTGACGATAAAATGATGTTAAATAAGCTTATCTAAATGAGATCTAAATTGACTTATAAATTGTTCTACAGGAAGACAATAATTTTGTAGTGTACATCTATCAGTATATTGACATAAGCTTAAAATAATATCATTAATATTTCGTTGTTGAAACATTTTTAGTAAATGATTCTCTAATTTTTCGTAATTAGGGCACGTCGAGCATTCTTTTAAATAGCAATCTCTTTGGCATTCCGCACAATACTACTTTTATACAATCGTTGTAATTTTTTATTGCAAATTTAGAGCCGTTATTAATTCTTTTTAAATTGGCACAATCAATTAAGTTATTTACATTTTCTTGTATAACACGCACGTACACGCTGTGTGTATCTTTTTCTCCAGCTAGTAAACACCATTTGGGTCGTTACTCTGTAAATTTAGTCAATCCTATTGAAAATTCGGGATACTTTTTGATAAAATCCATATGCAGATTTTTAATATCAGGATGCAAATAACGTTTTTGAATTTTCTCTGACCTACGATTATCTCTTATTGTAACTATTTTTACCGCCCATAATTACATGACTATTGCTGTTATCTTGATAAAATTAAATTACCTTATCAATTTTTGTTTGTGGTAAGGTTTTTCCTTGTTTCAAGATTGGCATTCCTAGAATACCTTCATATTTTTTCTAATTTATACGATTTCTTGCATTTGTATGATTTACATAATTTTCGAGGTCAGAATTATTTGAACTGTGTAAACTATTGTCTTTTGTTTCTTCATAATACTCATCTCGACATTTTCTGCAAATCCGAGATTTAGATGATAAATTTGAAAGTACGTGTGAACTTTCATAATTATTTTCGGAAAGAGAAAATAATATTGCGAAGCTAATTTAATCTTGTCTGGGTTTCCTGAAGTTTGAGTCGCTCAGTTCTCTCAACTTATACGTGGACAGATTATTAGGTAATAATACATTTTTTTAAACTCAAATTGTCATATTACTGGGACTATAAACGCAAACTCAACCTATTCATCTGTAAATAATTATAAGAAAGCCACTTAATAACTAGAGTGGATGATTTTCTAATGTAGGCCTTCGGAGATACGATAATGAAGTTCAGTATGGATCCTCTTAGTTTATTTTATGTGGTAGAATAGGGAAAATATTTTTGATTCTCTGGCAAATCTCAGTCTTACAATCATTGATTATAAGCCAGAGAATCAGTGCTACGAACCATGACTCTAGTTTTTAAATTTAACTAGAAGCTCTTACGCACGCTAGGCGCGCGACCCACTACTTTCATTGTAATTATTCTATTTGGAAATTAAGTTCAAGAAAATACCAGGATAATCATTTTTACTTTAATAACTTCTATTTGTACATGACTTCGCATGGGTACCATATACGACGAAAGACCGAGTTGTGTACTCGAATTTTGAAAACACGGCTAAACTCGGGAGGTGGCTTTCTGCAGTTTTCCTCTCATCTGACCAAATGTTTAGGCGAATGCGAGTACTTCGTGCAAACTCGTATGTAGCTGCATTGTAATTAAACCTTAATAAAAAAAACTGACCCTATTCATTAGAAAATAGCCAAATTCTAAAAATTTTATGAAACTTCTTTCAATAATTAATAATTCTGGTAAATTTAACAAATAACCTAGAACAGAGGCATCACAAAGACAATCTTAGTTATTTCGTAAACAAATTTGAATAATACCTAACTCTCAATATATTTATGAAAATTGTTTGAATGATTAATAATTATTATAAATTTACAAAGTAACGTGGAAAATGATCATCGAAAGACATTCTTCGTTCATTCCGTAAACAAATTATGCCTCTTCCTTGAAAAATAGCCAAGCTATAAATATGTTTATAAACATTTTTCTAATAATTAATAGTTGTAGATTTTCAAAGCATCAGAGAAAAAAAAGCATCGAAAAGATATTTTTAGTTAATTATGGTAAAAAGTGAAGCCTACTCGTAAAAAGAAAAGCAAAGTCTTAATTTTTCAATTGAAATTCTTTCAATAATTAATAGTTCTTGTAAATTTATAAAGCAACATAGAAAAGAGTCATCGAGTGGACATTCCTAGTTGATTTCGAAAACAAACTAACTCGCAGGATAAAGGCCAAACTTTTAATTTTGGAATTAAAATTGTTTATATAATTAATAGTCCTTATAAATTTGCAAAGCAATATAGAAAAGAGTCATCGGATAGACATTCTTAGTTGACTCCGTAAACAAATTGACTTGTAGAAAAAAGGGCAAACTCTTAATTTTTAAATTAAAATTGTGTAAATAATTAATAGTTCTTGTGAATTTACAAAGTAACATAGAAAAAAGTCATCGTATAGAAATTATTAGTTTAGCTCGAAAACAAATGAAAAATAGACATGCTTAGTTAACACCGTAAACAAATTGAGTTGTAGAAAAAAGGGCAAACTCTTAATTTTATAATTAAAATGGATCAAATAATTAATAGTTCTTGTAAATTTACAAAGCAGTCTAAAAAAGAGCCATCGGATAGACATTCTTAGTTCACTTCGAAAACAAACTGATTCGTAGGATAAAGGCCAAACTTTTAATTTTTAAATTAAAATTGTATAAATAATTAAAAGTTCTCGTAAATTTACAAAGCAATATAGAAAAGTCACCGGATAGGCATTCTTGCTTGACTCCGTAAACAAATTGACTTGTAGAAAAAAGGGCAAACTCTTAATTTTTAAATTAAAATTGTGTAAATAGATATCAGTTCTTTTTTAAAGCAACATAGAAAAGGGTGAGTTGACTCTGTGAACAAATTCTCCCGTAGAAAAAAGTGAAACTCTTAATTTTTAATTAAAAATGGTTTAAATGATTAATAGTTTTTGTAAATTTACAACGCAACATAATGAATTAAACTTATTCTTTAAAGAAGAGCGATTTATGAAAATTGTTATAATAATTACACTGTTTGAAGATAAAATAAATGCTAAGCCATAAATGAGCTCCACTCGAATTCGGCACGACCGCTGCAATTTAATCGCTAGGAATGTTTACATCCAATAATGTAAGCAGATACCTCGAATGCGAGCTCGAACGTGCTTGTTTCACTTTTCTATCACTCTATGGGAAGCTACGACCTGCTTTCAATTGTAGGATAACTTTACTTAATGCTTCATAATTGAAATGAAAATTAACTTACGAAGCCAGGGAGTGATCGCAGGCACTCCCCAGAAACATAAGTGTAGCGCGTTATTTATTTTTAGGAGTTAATCTCTTTCTTAAGACTCATTTAAATCCACTTTGAAAGCCCTAGGAGAAACGCGTTTCTTCAGAGGAACGAAAAGTTGAATAAAAATTAGGTCGCTTCACCATTTAAAAAGGAACACTAGCAGGCCGAGGAATAGTCGCAGCTATCCCTTAAAAAACTAGAGGATTCCTTTATGAATGGCGTCTGTGAAGTTAACCATAAAAAAAGGAAAAATTCTGGTAATTATTAAAAATTGATTATAAAGTTTAATAAATTGCCTCAAGCGTAGTACGCTACGATTGTGCTAGGGCCTTCAAGGGAAACCACACTTTACTTACTTGAAATCCTGCCTCACATATTGAAAGAAAACGGGCGTAAAAATAACCTAACGATGATCTAGCCAGACTGCTCTCCTCTGGAGCAGAAACCCAAGTGCTGGTATTCCCTATGAGTCTCGGGACTCGAGTGAAGGGACGCTTGTACGCGAGCTGGTCTCTCGTTCCATTGTCTAGCCATGCCTGCGGAGTGTTCTCTGCAGTGATTGGCAGGCGGTCCCCACTCTATACTGATCGAACGGGTCTTTGCTATCTCCGTTTTGTGCGGATGTTCGCCGCGCATGAAGCCGCGTTAGAGACTTTGAAACGCCATACTTGGGCCGCCATTTTGAATTTGAAAAAAAAAACTTAAAAAGGCTGAAATTTTACCGCGATTTCGCTTGGAGCGGGTGCAATTTTTCGGATTAGCATCCGCTAATCTGGAAAGTTGCACCCTCGGTAAAATGTCAGCCACAACTACGTCTCACGACCATGAGATAGGTGGTTACAGTCTGTAACGGAATCAATACGACGACCCGGCAAAAGTTTTGTGCACCCTAAGAACACGGAGCGATCCAAGAACTACCGCCTTCTGCATTTTTCCCGCAAGTGTGTTATCATATTGTTGACACGCAGGGATGCTTTTCAGGATATTAACGAGTGACAGCTTGGCACCTCTGGAGAGCGCCGATGATAAGGGCGATTAGTTTAACAGAATATTCCGGGTACAATCGTTGCAACTCTCTTTTTTCCATTCTCCTTGACTATGGTGTTTTTGTCACCTGGTGCCGAAAATTCGATAACGAACATGGTTCGCTTCTCGAAGTCAAGAAGAACCATGTCAGGCGTCGAGTGTGCAACAGAAACAATTGTCGAGAATTTAAAGTTCCAGTATATGCGGCACTTTCCATTTTCGACAATTGACTTGATTTCCCTAGAAGCGTTTCGAGGAGTGATATTAAGGTTAATGCCGTAAAACTAACGAGAGATGGCAATAAGCACTCTTAGTGCCGCATTGTACCTTTGGATGTAGGTCGTTCCGGCATGAGTTGGACAACTAGATAGTATGTGAGCTAGATGCTCGGGGTGTGCATGGCACGCCCTGCAGCTATCATCGGGAATGTCTTGGCTCAAAATGTGGCGACGGTATGTTAAGGTGGAAATGACACCGTCTTGGCATGCCAAAATGAAACCGTCCGTACCAGACTTCAATCCGGGCGATTTAAGGAAAGCAAACGTTAGCTCACACGCCATTGACTGATCCTCCACATTTCTGTGGAAGATACCGTGCATCCTCCTATCGAGGAGCTGTTCACGAAAGTTTTTCTCTTGTGCTTTCTTAATCCGGGCTTTCAGGAGTGATTACTCGAAATAGATAAGATTTGATGCATTTTGCTCACCCCTAATACTGAAGTCAAGTCCGAGTATTTTAGCAGTCTCCTCCGCTGCTTTGTTTAGAAAATCTCCTTTGCCCACTTCTTCCATTTGCGACTCTATGTGCTGTACCCAGAATAATCCTGTTGTGAAGATATTTAAGACTCAATATTCAGCGACCACCTTGATGGCGTGAGATTTACAGTCGCGGAACGGAAAACTTAAGATGCATGCTTATATTCATGTGCATAACCTTTCTTGTCCCGATATCAAGAGATCTGAGCTCGTTCTTCGTCCATGGGACTACTCCAAATGAATAGAGTACTACCGGGACGGCAAGCATGTTCGTTGCAGATACTTCGTTCCTCGCGGACAGTTCGGAAGATCAAATCTGCCGGATGAGACGTTTGTATCTGCGTCGGAGAGTATCCTTTATAGATATAACATCCTGAATGCGGCTCTGTGGCACGCCCAGGTATGTATAAGTCTCTCCAGCGCAAAGGTGTCGTATAGCGCTTTTATCAACGAGCTCAGGATCTTCAGGGATGCCATTAAGTTTTCCTCGCTTCAAATAAACCTTGGCGCATTTTTCTAACCCAAATTCCATTCCAATTTCCTTAGCATATCTTTCGTCAATCCCTAGAGCTAGATGTAGTAGCTCTTTGTTTTTAGCATAGATCTTAAGATCGTCCATGTAAAATACATGAGTGACCTTGTACTTTCGATCTGCAGGTT
>NC_046666.1:115850932-115875648 GCF_010883055.1 Belonocnema kinseyi | reverse complement strand
GGGCGCCAGATAGTTTTCACCAAAACTAACAAAATTTACAGAGACTTGACAGATTTCTTAAATTTTTGCTCGTTCCGCTCCGATAGCGTGGTGTGAGTAAGGAGTAACGCACGAAAGAGAGGTTAGGTTACAGAAAAAGGAAAGCACTTCATTTTAATAATATTTAATTTTAGTAAACTTAGGAATTCAACTTTACACTGGGGAATCAAGTTTTACAAGGGGGGACCTGCGTTCCCAAGACTAGCACAACTTAGTTGACTTACTCGAGGCCAGTTTATTCCAATTTTCATTAGGCTTCGCATATCATCAATAGGGGTTGGAAGACCCCATCGTTTAGATTGGAACTATAAGTTACAATTAACCCCGAAAACGACACACTTCATTTAAATTTTTAATTACACAGGCTATGACCTTAACCGAGGTCAGCAACTAACAACTTTCAACAGCGTGTACCTACCATTTCGGTACACATCATTAAATTACAATTTACTACTACTGCGGACACAAATCTAGTAAAGCAGACCTCCCTGGCAACTGCCTAGCTCCTCGCATGGTTCCTCTCATCTTTACTTGTTAGCTCTTTTTTTTATTATAGGAAATTCCGTCTGTTAACTTTACTAATTCCTTTACTTATTTTTAACCACGTGCTGGCGTCAAGCTCAGAGTAACGAATGACTCGACAGCGACGTCTCGGTTCGTCACAATAAGTGAGAACCGAAGCGCCCCTTTTGTCACAAAGTGACACCAAAGATCAGTGGAAAGAGAGAGACATGAGGGAGCGGGACAGTCGCCAGTTAGTCCCTTCGGAGCGTGGTTGCGCGATGTTGATCCATCAATTTACGGCTCGGCCCTGGTAGTCTTCCATTCGCTGTTGTTTCCGGGTGCGCCGCCTCCTATGTTTCCAGCACTCTTGTACGAGCGGGAATCTCATCCACTGCGCATGTGCTGGGAAACCTCCTCTTCTTGGTCTATGACGAAACTTCCCATACCATGAAGAATTTTAACAGCTCGTTTGTTGTGGGCGGTAGTACCCCCAGATTATACGGACATGTAACAAGGTTTGTTAACAATTATAAAAAAACAATTATAATAATTTAATTGTGAAACTCATCCGAGGTTGGCATTTATGCCATGCGGTTGATTCGCTACTCTGGGCTCGTTTCCCAACTGATAGACATCTAAGTATACATTTAATATTTATTTTACTATGTTTTTGTGCGGAGTCTATAATGCCCCGTCACAATATATATATATATATATATATATATATATATATATCGCAACTGCTCTCGCTTTGCTCCCCTGAGAAACTGAGGGAGCTAGCAGTTCTAGTAAGGCTGAGAACGGGGTGACTGAACGTGAGAATTGTGTGTACATTATACCGCCTAAAAAGGAAAGCGAAAGGAACATAATTTCTCTGGGACCAAGTAATGACCATGAAAAACATTTCAAAGAGGGCACGGCGAGCACACCAAAAGAAAATAACTTTAAACTAATAGGATTCATCGATCCAAGAATTTCAGATTGCACAATCAAAGCATCTATAGTATTAGAAAAGATGACTAGAACTGATGCCGAAGAAGACGGATTTAAAGAGTTTTATTCCAACTTATTTATAACTTGTTCGCTAGGAATAGTGATCGCGGATATTAAGGTAGACGGAGTGCAGGTAAAAGAAATTAAAATTCGAGTAGTTCCAGATGATGCACAAGCCGCGGACATGATTGTGGGTTTATCGTTCACCGAACAGCCACTTGTAAAAATGCATAAAAGAGGTGAAATCTAGTATTCAAGGAAAACGAAGAAGCTTTTATTCTAAATTGGAGGTGAAAGAGGAGTGCGATGAGAGAACCAAAATAAAAAAATAATGATACCGTCTCTTTCAATTAACTTTATCAACGTGATCAGTTCATCTAAGGGGCGTACCTTACCAACACTGAATTTGGATTCAAGAGTTTACCAGGTCAAAGACCATGTTGTGGGAAGAATTCTGCAAACTGTCACCTGTTCCAGTGGAGTCAGCATTAGGAAGACCAGTGCAACAAGCGCATTTAAAGATTAGAGAGAATCAGTCGCAGGAAAAAAAAGAGAACTTGATATGAGTTTTTAATAGTTTTAGGAAAGTTAGAGCGACGTCGTTGTATGATTTAGGATGCACGGAACTATTAAAAATGGACATTATTGAAAGAGACAACAGCAAATCTGTAAGTAGCAAATATATTCCAGCGAATAATTCTAACCGGAAAAAAATGAAAACAATAGTTAAGGAATTAAGAGAAAACGGTTTAGCGACCGACACGAATTCGCCATATGCGAGTCCAGCTTTCTTAATTGAGAAAAAAATGTCGATCACCGCTTCTTCCTAGATCCGAGCAAACTAAAAAATCAGACCAAACGCATACATTATCCATTACCCAATCTTGATGACTATTTATCATTAATAGCTCATAGCGAACTGTTTATTACGCTAGACTTGGCACATGGTTATTGGCAAGTTCCTTTATCAGCGGATGCACGGCCAAAGACAGCGTTTATACGGGCGAATTTACTCGTATGTGTTTTTGATTAACCAAAGCACCTTTTTACGTTTCAAACCTGATCTAGAAAGTTTTACGACCATTATGTGCCCAACTTTTACTATTTTATTTAGACGATATTCTAATAGCCAGGATATCTTGGGCCGATTTAAAGTCTAAATTAATTCAAATCTTAGAAGCGATAGAAAGAGGGAATCGAACCAGGCGGAAACAAAAATAGAGCGATAGCGAATTTTCCGGAACGGAAAAGTGTACACGAGTTACTAAGCTTTTTAGGTTTCGTCAGGTTTTTCAGGCGTTTCGATATTCGCTTCAATTGCAGAACCGTTACAGTTATTACTCAAACCAATTACACCTTATATTTAGGAAGAAAGAGCAAAGGCAACGTTTCAAAATTTATGTGTGATACTTCATAGACCGGGGGTAAATATGCCGCACGTAGACGCTTTAAGCAGAGATCCAGTAGGAGATTAGGCTGAAATGGAAACGAGAAATTTTGTTAACACTGGAAAAAGAACGTACGTCGCAAGAATGAGGCGGAGCACTGGACTACGAATTTTACAATAATAAAATGTATAAAAGCGAAGAACATGAACTTTGATATGCTGTGTCGAAAAAGATGCCCACAAATCTGATAATAAGAAACTATGATGTACGAGGTCACCCAGACATCAAGCGTTCAGTTACTAAGATTTAAGAATAATATTTTCCCACAATTACGTCAATATATGAAGCAACACATCCGTGAATGTTTGCAATACTTGATGACAACGACAAAACGTGGACGCCAAGCGGGTCAATTACACCCAGTCGAACCCGGTAACCGTCCATTTGCGAAAATTCATATAGATCACGAAGGTCCGTTCGTTACAACGGAACGTAAGAATCGATACATTCTAGTTCTCTTTGGCAATCTTTCAAAATTTGTAGTTGATACCAAATCAGAGGATGTTGTGCGAGTCATCGAGATTTTCGTGCTAGATTTCGGAGCTCCAGGACGGATTTTATCGGATCGAGGTACTAGCTTCACCGCTGTTAAGTTTCGGGAATTTAGTGAAAAGCACGCTCAGAATTCAGGATTTCAGAATTCAGTGCAGCACACTCTAAATTCTCCTCGACATCCACAGGCAGATGGTAAGGTAGAGTGGATCAACGACACTAATTCTGGCAATTCAAGCAAGTATTCGAAATAAAAAAGGCCAAGACTGGGACCTAAAGCTGAAGGATGTTAAGAGAAATATAAACGAGTCGGTAAACAAGACTACAGGAAGTATCCCATTTGTACGGATTCAATAATCGACATGACGAAGGAAAAGTTATAAAGATTACGATCAACAACGACGAGCTTTACCCTCGCCCAGAGGATCTCCAAGAGAGAGCACAAAACCGGATTATTAAGGAACAGACTAAATATAAAGCCAGGTATGACGGACTTCACAATAAAAATTCCCTTGAAAAATGGGATATAGTGGTGATGCGAGATGTTCTGGAACCAACTGGAGAGTCAATAAAGTTGCAGAAAAATATTTAGGGCACCCTTAGTGAAAAATGGAGTTTTATCCGAAGATACATATAGAATAGCAGTGCTAAGAGATAATATACGAGGAAGAAGATGTGCTTCGACTAGAATGGCCGAATTGTAGCGCCAATAAAATTTTTCGAAAGGTCCCTAGGGGTAGAGTCCTAGCCGCAATTACTGCGTAATGGTAGGACGGTTGGATATGAGAGACAGTCTAGCGGAAGCAAGGTGATGAGCGAGTTGAGAGTAGCACGTCTCCCTTTTCTTTCGTTTATTGGTTCTTACCTATTAATAAATATAGTTTAATTATTATTCGTGATTCTTATTAATGGCCCACAGCCGGTGGCATAATTTCTCTAATAGAAAAGAATCTGGAACTGTCTGTTCAGCGGCTTGTGTGCCTGCTTCACCTTAATAAATTAGCTTTGGAGCTCCAAATAGTTGCGGCCATATTGGCAAACAGTTATCTAATTGTGAGCAGCTTCCTGTCATTTTCTTTCAGGCAATCCAAAGTAAATTACCAGATATTGATCGCAAGACTTTGAGTAAGGATCAGCAATATTTATTACTGATATGCAAAGCTATTGTAGCTGGTGAATGTCCAGAAAACATTTATAGAAAACCTGGAAAACTAGTTCACTCAAGAAAGTTGATCTTTAGTGCCACATTTTTGCGATTTTACGTTGCCACAAGGATCCTTTAAAAAACTTATTTACTCTGACACAGTACGTGATAAAAGTTTCCGCACCGATTTGGTTCACCATCAAAGCTAATCTTGCTTGTACACAAAGTGCAAAATATTCACTTTAAAAGAAGTAAAGCTTTCTCGGTATTTGAATAAGTCTTTGAAAGCAGTCATCGATCCAGTCTTACAAAGGACTGCGTACTTCTGCCACCCTGAAAATCTTTTGCTTGCGATGTTGGCCGACGAAGGAAAAAATGTGAGAGAGGTAGCAGTTCGTAGAATCCTAAAAGCAAGAAAAAAAGCTTCTATCAAACAAGGTAGAATCTTTAAAGTCCCAAGTCTACTATTTAATGCAAGGCGACTACACGGAAATAATTAGCTGGCTAAAATGTCGTCAGATGAGTGAACCTCCTCTAACGGCTCAGCTTTCGTTCAAAATCCCTTCTTTCAAATCAAAGAAAGGTTTTATCTGAGATTACTTTATCAACAAAAACAAGACAAGTACCACTGCAATTTAAAAAATGATTATTATTCAGATTGGAGGTCTTCATTTACTTAGTAATTATTCCATTTAATCCATATTTCAATATTCCAATATGTTTTTATGGGCGCCAAAGTAAAAGCTAAAAAATAGGGTATATTAAAACATGATTATCTCTTGCAGAAGACTATCTTAAAATCTGACAAAAATTGAGAAGACGCTAGCCAACCCTAAAAACGATTTTAAAAAAACAAACTTTTAAACTCTGCATAAAATAATTTTTTTTACATTTTACTCGCACGTGTTAACTAGATTTAAATCGATCGATTCCACATTCAGTACACTTCATGGGGGTCCCAATGCACTACTTTCAGGAAAGGTATTGTTGGCGATTTCTGAAATTGATTCTTTTTTACCTACCCTATTATAGTACTGTTTACTAATGAGAAAGACATTTCAGTAAAATAATGTGCTAGAAAGAAGTATTTCGTAATACCTGTGTGAAAAAGCGAACTTTTGACGAAGCATACAGGTGTGTTGGATAAAGTTACTAGAGCGTTAAAAAAGTGTGCTAAAAATTAACTCGTATTTCAAAAAGTAACTATAACCGATATACGTATGCACAACAATTTTTTGCTCATGCCGCTGCTTTAATACGTGTTTACCATGAAATAATATTAAGGAGATTAAAGGACAATGCGCACGCTAATAAAAAATGCACCCCTAATTTTCAATTATATTTAAGGGAGTACGTACGCTGAATGTTTTGAAAAATAGGAGGGGGTTTAAATGGAATATCTACGATAGCTGCGAGAGCTTCTGTTTATTTTCATAAGTGGATACAATTTTGTTTGTTTTCATTAATTTAATTGATATGGCCTTTATTTGCATATTGATTAAGTGAAGATTTCAGTTCAACTTCGATGATTGACGGTTATATACAGAAAAATTACGCCTTGTTGGAAAAGGTTTGATTTCTTTGTTGAGATTTCACGTATTGAAACCTAAAACTTTAAATGTAAAAGACGCACAAAATAAATTCCAAGTATAATAAGAAGATTTGAGTTTCATAAATCTAGATATTTTTCTAAATCTTGCAAATTAAGTAAGTGCGCTGATGGACTGCGTTGTACACTGTGTGTACCCTCATTTATTTTGAGCGTGTTCGTGCTGGTTTGTAAAGAGAACGCGAATGCAGTAAAAGATTTGTGTGAAACATGGATATGATCATTAACACGGTATTTCAAGAGATAAATTTTATAATCCCAGTTAACTCCGAAATTATGAATAAGGGCAATACGCTAGCCTACTGTCGTATTGACGCTTTACAAATTTCGATGTGCAAAACGACTGTCACCAAAATGAAATAAACTAACCTCTTGCGTGTTATTATTGCTTTATCTAGTAAGTGCCAAAGAAAATATCACTGAAAGAATTCTGTAATCAGTCGCTGTATCTCACGCTCTCAGTTATGTCGAAATTTCTATTTGGAAATTGTCCACAGACAATTCGAACACGTGCCGAATTATGCACATCAACACTAAAATACTATTATAAATTTTAAAGGGCCTTATCTTTTAAATTTATCGCTAAAACACATTAAGACATCTCGCAGATGTGCTACCCAGTTCCCATTCTACTTTTAACAATTTAGCGTACGTCATTCCTCAAATATATCCGAAAAAGTGGCCACATATTTCGCAAATCCAGTTTGGTCTCTTTACCATTATTTAGAAATTCTTACTATGTAGAAGTAAAGTTAATTTACGTACATTCGTGGAATAGTAATCTCACTATAACTCATTCATAGTGAAATTAAATGTAAATATTTTCATAATGTAATTCGAAATTTTTAAAAATATTTACCGGTACTATGCGAAAAACTCGAAATTCTAATGGACCCCGCATCAAATGTCTGATGTGTCCCCTAAGGTTCACATTTTTCTTGCATCTTCTTCCCTATTTCTTTACACACACCCCACACATTTACTCGGTGGCGGGAGGGGGACCTACCGTTTAAGGTGGGTTCCACACCACTAAGAGTAACAGCTTTAGTACGTAGTGAAAACCTTTTTCTCTAGAGGTACCAGTCCCACGACTCTCCGGAGATGAACAACTCAAGGCTCTTCCAGAGTGCGAGGCGGGAATCGAACCCGCAAGTCGACAAAGTGGGTCCAAATCCTACGCTCTAGCCCCCACGACCATCGTCCCACTGATAATGATGTATGTTGCCTGTATTCCAAAACTGCCGAACGCCAAGCGCTCAAGAATTGAATTTAATCAAACGCGACTGTTATAACTTTGAAAGCGGTGGCCTTATGAGACCAATATCAAATGGAGTTTAATATTACAATGATACACATCGTGCGGTGGTCTAACTGACTGAAAGCTAATTGATCGAGATTTAGTCTAAAATTCAAAACATGCTTTCGTGAGCGCAGATAAGGTGCCAGCGTCAGGTTGAAACAAAGCGCAGTTATTTTAAAGATATATGTCGCGTGCTTCCTAAAAAATCTGAATGCTAAGCGCTCAAGATTTTAATTTATTAAAACGTCACTGCTATAACTTTGAAAACGATGGCCCGGTGTGACAAATATCAATGAGGTTAATATAACAACGATATACATCGCGCACTGGTCTAACTGACCGAACGCTAAGCGCTCGAGATGTAGTCTAAAATTCAAAGCATGATTTCTTAAGCGTAGATCAGATACCAACGTTAGGTCGAAACAAAGCGCGGTTATTTTAAAGATATAAATCGCGTGCTGCTTAAAATATATGAGCGCTAAGTGTTTAAAATATTAAGTCGCTTGAAGAAAAATAGCTGTAAGGACAGAAATAGTGTCGTATTCCAAGTTCTTATATACCAATGCACTTTTCTAGCGAGTTACAGCTGATTTCGGGCTTGGCCTGAATGGCCTTGGTGTAACTCGTGCGTCTCTCAAACGTAAACAAGTTAGGGTCGCATGGACTATTTCTAGCAGGAATGCATCCAATTAAGTGAAACATGCACGTGAGTATCCGTGCACTCAATCTCTCTCGTCCCCTTGCACGCCGCGCCATCAGCGAAAATTCCTGGAAGGCTTTACGTCAAGGGGATAGCCATAAAAGAATAGTGACCTCGAATTTGTTATTAACTATTAAAAAAGTGGAATTTTCTATGAAAAATTTGTTTTCAATATTAAAATTAAGAGAATGATGGGGGTAGGTAACCCCCATCTTGAGGGAAGATGATCCATATGATTCCAGAATACCATAAGAAAACAGTGATCTCGAAACTGTTATTTGCAGTTAAAAAGCAGGTATTTGTGTAAAGTTCTTTTTCATTCTAAAGTTTTTTTGAAATCTGAGTAGAAAATTGTTTGTAACTCATAAAATACATTAGATGATTTGTGGTTCTTTATTTGGGTTTACCTGCTCACCTCTATTGGCAGCATCTAGAATCATATGGAACAATGATGATTGGAGATGCTTACACTTTTGCTGGTGGCGTGCGTAGCCTAGTAACCATAAAACGCTCGCGACATGTACACACGTGCCCAGAGTTCTGGCCCCTGATTTACATGTACAATAATAGCCGAGAATTTTTCATTATTGGCTGGCTCTAGATCAACAAATTCATTGAACGCTATTCCACAGTTGGTACCTTGGCGCATTTCACAAAAGAGAATATACTCTTACTCTGATTAAACCACGTTCATTACGTAGTGTATCCAGTTGAAATTCTTCATAATCATCCCTTTGAAGCTTGTCTTGAATGTAAGATACTGTAAGTTGAACTTGATAAACGCCAATCGTGATGTCGCGTATCTCGTCTAATGTAAGGCGAGGGAATTCTGGTAATTTTTGTTCATGTAGGCGATTCCAGTTTGAATTTTCGTAGCGCACATTGTCAACTTCTACACGTGCTTGCATGACATTAGCCTCACGAGTTGTCGCTAGTTATTCCCTTGCAGCTTCTACGGTAGCACCCTACATCTCGATAACAGAATGATATCTGTTGATCATGAGACCTCCAATACGTAAGAAATCCACGAGATTACCTAGGTGATCTATTGAAATCGTTTTATCGAAGAACTTAAAAATGGATTTGAAGTGTCCAGTTCCAGATTCAATAATCCATCTCTATTTCGTTATGAGCCGTGCTTCATTCGCCTCTTCCGTTGACGATTGACTCTAATCTACTTAGAGAAATGGCGGTATCTTGGATTCAATACCCAATCGTTCTAACAGCGGTTGGGCATCTCGGTATCCTCTGTCCCGTATAAAAGTATTTAGGAAGCACGCGATATATATCTTTTAAATAACTGCGCTTTATTTCAACCTAACGCTGGCACTTTATCTGCGCTCACGGAAGCATGTATTTGAATTTTATACTACATCTCGAGCGCTTAGCGTTCAGTCGGTTAGACCAGGGTGCGATGTATATCATTGTAATATTAACCTCATTTGATATAGATCTCATTGGGGCACCGTTTTCAACGTTATAGCAGGGACGTTTTATTATAATAAAGTCTTGAGCGCTAAGAGTTTGGATGTTTTAAGAAGCACGCGATATATATCTTTAAAAGAAGTGCGCTTTGTTTCGACCTGGCGCTAGCACCTTATCGACGCTCACGGAAGCATGTTTTGAATTTTAGACTACATCTCGAACGCTTAGCATTCGGTCAGTTAGAACAGCGCGCGACGTATATCATTGTAAAATTATCCTCATTTGATATTGGTCTCACTGGGCCACCGTTTTCAAAGTTATAGCAGTGACGTTTTATTAAATTCAATTCTTGAGCGCTTAGCTTTTGGCAGTTTTGGGATGCTCGCATCATACATCCTTATCAAACTAGCATTTGGTACCTGCCTCGCTCTGCCGTCGTCTCTCCCCTTCCAGCATATATAAGAATTAATTGTTTTCACAAAATAGAGCGTTTAGCGCCGTATAGCGCAGAAACTGTCCATTTTTCCTAATTTTTTTCCGTATCTTTCATTAGGCCGATATAATCTACACATTTACCAAGTTTCAACCAAATCCACCGAAAGCCATTTTGCCATACATTTGGTGCGGGGTCCTTTGAATCATCGTGTGAGAAAAGAAAGAAATAATTTCATACGTTCATGTTTAGCTTACTCGAATTATTTTTTTATGGACAATATTTCCCAGGGTTTAATCTTGGTTTTTATCATCTGCAGCCGAGGAATAAGTCAAGTTCCGTATGACTTAATGATTTTATCAATTAAATTATAACGATGTTTCAAAAATCTTGCGCTAAGGTTGTAATGTGTATAATATTAGGGCATTGTATAGTTTGTCTTTTACCGCTGTTGCCCTTACAAAGCGGCTGAGGAGGTTGAAGGTGACGTCAGTGGGCTCTGGATAATCTTTTAGAGCAATAATTACTTTTGCAATTTATATACTCAAAACTCATTATACAAGAATCATTATACGTTGTCAATCACGAAAACATTTTTTTAATGCAATCAAGTCATCTGATAAGTGCAATATGCTTGTTTTGACATATTGGACAAAGCCCGATTTTTTAACTCACCATTCACGGGCTGCGTTAATGTTAATTGCTTGACAGAGGGACGTTCAGCTTAAGGTGGGACCCGAACCACCAAAGTCTCATTAAAAGTACATAGCAACATTTCCAAATGTACCGGCTCCACCGAGCGGTGCACTCGAGTTGTGGTCTGGTCAAAATAGAGATGGGGGGGGGGCATTCTCGAATTGCGGACTAGGATCAGAGCCAAACACTTTTACCGCTTTCCGCCTTCTTTCCCTTTTCTTCTCCACTTAAAACTACCGCATTTTCTTGATCATCTTCGTTTTTAAAAATTTGCCCTTGTCACTTTTTCCCAGAATTAGGACTAGCATATTTATTTCACTTCACCTTTTATAACTACAATCCTATTCAATACTACAAATAGTCCTCAAATCAATAATATTTTATATATAGCTTTATTTTTTTGTTTTGTACTGTCTTGTCTGGCGTTAGCTATTTGGAATAACTAATCTATACTGGTGAAAACTTGCGCGAAATTTTAAGAACGAACTCTAATCTAGCTACGAAACGGAATTCTAACATTAACATTACATAAATAAGAGAATATTCTTTTTCTATCATTTCTCTTCTCCTTTTTCCTTTTTTCATATAGGCTCCTCTTTAGACTTCTAGCAAAGCTTGGACCAAATTATAAACGTTCGGTTTAGCATTTCTTAACATATCGCTGAATTTTGAATTGTAAGAATCACAAACTTTTTTTGTTTGCGTTATTGTTGAAGAAAGTGAAGCCCAGATTTTAGTTGGAAAATTTTGAACCACTCTTAATATAAGTTCAAAAAACATATTAAAAAAACTTTCTAAATCTACAGTCTAAAGGTTGGATAACCTTTGAAGTCTTTATCAAAACTTTTTACTATTTCAGACAGATTTAAAGAAGCAAAGCCAAAAAAGTTTTTTAAATAGAACCTATTTCTGATTTTCCATCTATGTATGTATTAACTAATCCAAGGTATTGACTATCCTCTTCCAACTTTGACCTAAATGAAATGTACAGCCATTTATAGTAATGGAATCCTTAAATACTGCACGTATAGCCGAATTGGCGCCAATTACGATTTCTGCATAAATTATTTTTGGATTAAAATTCAAATCAAATTTCTTACGTTCGGAAGCTAAGTGAGCAAATGCAGTATTATAGGAATTCAATTTTTGTAAAGAATTAAGAGGGTAGCCAAATTGATATATACATTTGTATGCAGCCTGAGAATGAAAAAAAATCATTGAACTTGAGGTAAATCATCGAAATTTACCGTACGTCAGTACCCATTTGGTACCTATTCAGAAAATTCCCCCTCTACTGTCCAGACTTCGACACGTGGATGGGGAAAAGAACTCGAAATGCAACTACTCTGACCTAAATAGCCCGCGGTTCCCAAATTGAGGGTTTTCTTAACATGGACGACGAACAGACATGGCCGACTGAATGCAAGAAGCCCTCGCCTCGTGAATTATCCACATTAATTGCCACGTCATTAAGAAGACCATAGATTGCAACTCGAGTGCATCCCTACCGAGCATCTTTATTAACAATCATTATAATAATAATTAACAATAAAAATGAATCAGTTCATTCTTCTCTCAGGCTTAAGATGGTTACAGCCCAATATGTCGAAGGCAATTTTGTTAGAGTTGGATGTTTGCATAGTTTGCACGGGACTGTCTCGGTATATTTGATCAGTCACGGGCGTATTTTTTAATGCTATTTGATAGAAGGAGTATGTCTAATTCAACATATGGCAAAGTCTGGTTTTTTACCCCATCATGCACGGACTGAGTTGCATCCAATTGCATGATGGGGTTTATTATTAAAACTCGTATTCTTATTGATTATTATTACATTATGATTATCATTATAATAATCAATGTAACGTACTTGACCTGACACCCTGCATATTTTTCTAACAGTGTAGCATATTTCTCAACGTCTTTTAATCCAAATTCCCTGTTATTTATCTAGCACTCTGAATATTTATCGACCACCATGTCAGTCACATATTAAAGAGGATTTCTTAATGCAAGTAATGTAATTTTCTAGTTTTCAATGTGTTTGGAAAAAATAAAAAATATGAGACGATCTTCATCGCCTTCTAAAAGCACCATTTTAACCCATCTTATTTCAAATGAAATATATATTAATTTATTAAACCAATAAAGTTAAAAAATATGAAATTAGAAGAAAATGAGTAAATATATTTCATGTTAGACAGGGTGGACACCCAGTTAAATCGCACCTATGGCCAGGTCTCACCGCCGTTAAGTGAGTGGTGTGCGTGGATTAATATATGTATGTATTTATGTATATATGTATACATACATATATGTGTATGCGCGCGTGTGTGTGAAATTTAGTTTTTTAACTTTTCAAATAGAAGGTCAGTCACATACGATCCTCCTTGAGCGAAAATGTATTTATGTTACCATTGGCACCGAAGGAGGATCTGAAAAGAGATTAGCCATGGATAAATCGTTTTCAGTCATTTAGTAATACTCTTGCAACTCTACATCAGGAACGAAATAAAGAACCCTATCGACTATACGCGCCAGCTTATGTTCTTGCTCCCTTGCGAGGAAAAAGCGAAGCACCTGAATCATTCGGCATAGCTGGGCCTGAGGAATGCGCTGTACTCTACTTAAGCTATTGCTTAAGTGAAGATCAATCCTTATTATTAGCTGTCGCAACAGATGATCGAGGAGAAATATATGAAAATGCTACTATTAACATCGATGTTCCCAATAGAAAGAGAAGAAAACGTGCTTCAGCTAGACGAATTGGTCTACAAAAACTCATGGATTTCATTCTTGGAGTTATGTCACAAGGGGTGAGAATATAATTAATATGATAATTATCATATGTTAAAATAACATTCATAAAACGTACATAATAGTATAATTGCTATAATTAGGATCTTGTAAGATTTTTTCCGACCGTATGTAATTATGTAGATCCGTTTTCGCTGTGCAGATTTATTAATTATAATACAATAATTGATTTTTTAATTTTCAGAAAAAAAATTAAACAAGCTAAATTTATTTACTTTTTTTCAGTGTCGTAATCTGGGGCATATGTGGGGGCAAGCGGCGTAGCCTTTAATCTATATTTAAAATGCGATATTGCTACTTCTAGGTTTTGAAATTCAAGTTTTGCCATTTTTAGCTTCTAGACAGGGTGCTTCAAGATGAACTCACCTATTCCAATGCCTCGTAACATTTTTCCTAGATGTCGCATCAGTCCAATTCACAGTCCGTTAGAAAGGTTAGTCTTGAGAAATTTTCATCATGCTGTAGTATACTAGGCCCCCGGATTTATTGGCGTACCATTCTCGTGCTTTTGCACCCACACTATCGCGCTACTGGACAGCGTGGCTGGTGAGTGCTCGAATATCTCATTCCATCCGAAGCTAGCGCGTTTCACATGATCAAAGAAATACGAGGTCCTAGTTTACACATGATTTGAACTCGCTCAAATTGTTGAAATTTATATTCAAAATAATTACTCTGTTGTGGCAACCCATCGTGCTTTTCGAAAAAAATTCCCGGAGAACAGCCCGTCAACAAAAAAGATACAAAATCTTGTAACCTTTCGAACGGTAGTGAATTGGAACGATGCAACCTCTATAGAAAAAGATATGTGGCACTGAAATAGGTGTGTTTATCTTAGGATACCCTGTAGTTGTTGGCCTCTCAAGCCTCTATATTTTTCCTAGAAGAAGCAAATGTTTATATATGTTTTCAGTTAATTTTCGTGGGTAATGATGTAAACAAAATTTTTTACTAATCATGCCTGCAGTTCCCTTAACTAAGTTCAAAATGATTGCAATTTTTTAAATATGAGCCAAAATAATAAATTAATTATAAAGAAACTAATAATAAAAATTAATAATAAAGAATCTGTTCATGAACTTTTCCTGTTGGTGTCTGAAATCTAGGTAGGCTGCTCTAGTGTCATGAAGTAGGGCAAGGTGGTCGAATTTTTGTAATGAATTTTAATTTGTGTATGAAAGTGATTTTACGATAATTCTATGAAGTTTAAAACAAATAGTCAATATTACAAATTAATGTTTATAAAAAAAGTATTTCGTAATATTTTTTTTTCAACATGTACATTACATTATTTTACTTTTTTGTGTAAGTTTCAATACATTATAAGCTTAGATGAACTTTAATTAATGCTGTATAGCGGAACGATCAACACTGAAATACGAGGGCCTACCAGGTAGTACTTTACAGGAAACTATTTTTTTCAATTTGATAAAAATTGACCGGGGTGAGAAGAAGGAATTTTCGGGTTTTACGCTAGTAGTTTCTATTTCCAATGTACTGAACTGCTTGCGTATATATTGAACAAAATGTTGTCCTGTAGGTTAAGTTTATTTTTGCGTTAAAATATGTTCATTTAAACTTTTGGAAGTCTTTGATTTCTTGCTGGTAGTGCCCATTTCAAATGTAGTAAACTACTTTCGTATGGATTCAACAACATGTTTGTTTTATATGTTTTTGATAGATTTTTTCATGATCTATTGAATGTTTATAACCATTTTTTCAAAAATTAAAAGTGTAACCCCTTTTTGCAAAATCAAACATGCTTTTTTTTATTTCTACTAATTTTTTCATCTTAAAATAAATATCAGGATTCTCTCTTTCAAAACCTTGAAGCACGAAATGTCATTTTTTAGTGTTTGAGAAATTAAATAAAGAAAAATGCAATATTTCAACGGCGCTCGTGATCGCTGGAACGCCCGCTCGATGGACGTTGTTCAGACTAATTTATCGTGTCAATTATCATTATTTGTTATTTATAGAACCGGTCTCTGCATTTTACAGGGTTGAAACTGTCATTATATTATTTTAATGCCTGGATTGCAGCCACTTTTAGGATGTAATACTAAGGAAGTATATTTAAGTACATTTTTCGAACAACATTTATTGTGAGTCGGAAATTTTATTATGTGTATTTATCTATTACTTTAAATAAATTTCAAATGTATTCGCAAGCTTATTTCTTTGCTCATTTCTTTCATCTAATTGCTAACTTTTGACAATGCAGCCACGATACCAGGGACCTTGCAATATCATGCATTTATTCCTTACCGAGATCGGCAATTGTAGTTAAAGAAGTTTTAAGTTGCAACAGAGTTCAATTTTTCCAAAAAGAAAATGAGATGAAAACTTGGAACGAATCAAAGGTATCAAAGCAAAAAAAGGCCATCTGTCAAAGAAACAAAATCAAAGACAACGAGAATATAACAAAATTTATCTGTTAAAAATAAAAAAGTTAAGAAGTTGGCAATTAGAAAAAAGAAAGTACCAAATAAATCAGCTTTAAAAATCTTTTAAATTTACTTTTTTAGTATGACATTCCTAAAGTGACTGTAATGCAGGTACTTAAATACTATAATGATGGTTTAAACCCTGTAAAATACAGATACCAGTTCTATAAATAACAAATTATCATAATTGACACAATAAATTAGTCCTAAGAAGTTCCGCCGAGCGGGCGTCCCAGCAGTCACGAGCGCCGTCGATGCGCTGGCTTACTCTTCTTAGAATTTCTTAAAAACAAAATAAAAATTAACCCGTGAAAGCTTGGCACCTCCAAGTGCACCGATTATAAGGACGATTAGCTTAACAGCCAATTGTTGTATAGCGCTTCTATCGACGAGCTCAGGGTTTTTAAGGATGCCAATCATTTTTCCTCGCTCCAAATAAACTTTGGGGCATTTTTCTAACCCAAATTCCATTCCTATTTCCTTAGTTTATTGTTCTACAATCCCTAGAACTAGATGTTGTTGCTCTTTATTTTTAGCATAAAAACAGGTTTAAAGCAAAAGTACCCCTGGGAAAAGTGAATTGCTGGAGATAGTAGCGAGAATGTGAGGCAAATATCAGGCCTGGGCAAGACCAGAAATAATCGTTTTTTACTCTTTTGGAGAAAAACGTAGTTATTTCGTAGAAAATCCGTTTAGATGAAACAAGATAGAAAATCACATCACTTTTATTAATATTCCTGAAAAATACTCAGACAGAAAATGAACATAAGAAATTGAACGTTTAACAATAAGCGAACCCTATATAAAATAAGTGTTCTTTTTGATAAATAGAATTAATATAAAATTCTTACAATAAGTTCTTAAAGAGGATCAAAAGAAAACAGAACTTTATTATTTTCTCGTGATGAAAGCACTCGTCTCTCCACTTCTCTGAAATAAAGCTTGAAAAAAGGATTCTGACCTTTCCAGTTTCCTTTCTTCAAAATGTCATCTATCGGTAAACTATCCCGAAAACATGATGAAGAAACTGCTGAGCAGATACTTCTGGCAGAGATGTTTATACCAGCTTCTCTTAGAGCTATTTGCACCCAACCTGCAATTATTGATCTTTAAACAGGAACTACTTTTCCTCTAGTGGTGATAAACAAATTACTTAGTCCTGCGCTTACATTTCTTCCAGATAGCGAAAATTTGGATAAAACATTTTTGCTTGCCAAGACGGTATCATTTCCACCGTAACATGCCGTCGTCACATTTTGAGCAAAGACATTCCCGATGATAGCTGCAGGGCGTGCTGACAAAAACATCATAACCAAGGAGAATGAAAAGAAAGAGAGGTATCGAAACCTTATGAGGGAGTTGCAACGATTGTACCCGGAATATTCTGTTAAACTAATCGTCCTTATCATCGGCGCTCTTGCAGGTGCCAAGCTTTCACTTGCTCCGTGTTCTTAGGGTTCACGAGGCTTTTGCTGGATCGTCGTATTGATTCCTTTACAGACTGCAACCACCTATCTCACGGTCGTGAGACGTGGTTGTGGCTGAAATTTTACCGCGATTTCGCTGGGAGCGGGTGCAATTTTCCAGATTAGCACCTGCTCCCGGCGAATTCCTGCGGTTGTCCTTATGACAAATTTTTAATTATGTGTGTGTATATATATATATGGGTCATTCCATGTCAGATTTACCACTAAAATTTAAATTCACTCAAAGTTATATTTTTCTTAATTTTAACACAAAAATAGAAGACACGTATTTTTTCCTTTCAATATGATATGTAAAATTCACAAGTTATCATTATTTGAACTTTCAGAATCTAATGAAGATCACTTTTTTGAAATGCTCAAAAGTAACAATTGTTTATTGATTAGAATCTGGATGTTTTATAATGAAGTTCATAATTGTTTATACTTTGACTGTGTAATATGCGAAAAATATTAATTATCAGAGAGTGTCTCACGAAAATTTCAGAGTGGACCGTCAATAAGTTTTTGAGATATCGCAAATCATGTAGAGCCGTGTTACTTTGAGCGCGAGCTGCTGCATCGTCTTACCCAGTCTATCTCGAGCATGTAAAGTCGAGTTCGTTAACTTACGTAATCGTGGATATTTTCCGAAAGGTTTCCAGTCAATCAACTTTGAATGAGAGTCAGCTATAGTTTTTTTCAAATTCTGTTAAATAAATGATGTTTACCAAATTCTTTATATGCATAAACAATGTTTTTATTATTATCAAAAGAACAATAATTCGTATAAGCTGTAGTATTGTGAAGGAAAATATTTCTATACAGCACAGTAAAATCGTTAGATACGAATTTCCTTATCTATTTCGCTTTTCGTTTCAAAGCTCGCTTTGATACATTTTTTGAAAAGCTAACATATTCAAAACTAGGACAAGAAGAGTAAATTTTCACTTTTAATTGGTGATTTTGCACGGGTTCGATGTAATGTAACTTTTGTGTCCCCTTTACTGTTACGCAATTTTCAAATCGAAGTTTTAAAAATTCAGCAGCTGCTTCATAATCTCGTTCGTTTTTGTAAATCACCGATATATTAGAAAAACACCCGTCTTTCTTTCCCCATTCATACAATTCTAATGCCGAACTTATTTGACTATCTACACTCATTTGTAAACTTGCTCTTCGTGCTTTTCTTTTCAGAGCCTCACCTGCTCCGTCACTAGGGCCTTTTCCATGTGCGGTGGCTTGAAAATGCCATTTTAAAGAACGACCGAAATCTTGCTCATGGTGATAAATAGTTGAAAAATGTTTCGCGTTTTGCAATTGCTGGGGCGCTCCGTCTGAAAAATAAATGCATTCACTTAGATTTGGATAGAAGCTCGAAAGAAACTTGTTAAATTCTTGTAAAAATACGTAAACTGCGAGTGAGTCGTGTTTTTTACAGTCCGAAATAAAAACCAAAGTCTTGAGCTGAATTGAACCATCATTTTTGAAATGAAAAACTATTGGGAAAATTGTTGCCTGGTCGTTATTCCAATGAACACCAGGGAAAGAATTTTGGATAAAAAACGCATAATTTTCTACAAAATCACAAATTACAAGACATTGCTCATCTTGCAATTTTTTTTACATTTTGTAACAAGTTGCCTGTTCATTTGCGATATGAATGAATTGTTCGGTTGAAACTGTTAAAGATTGTTTAGTTGTTCTAGGTTGTGGAAACCACTGTTTGTAACTTATCTGCGGAACGTTACTTTGATCAAAAACTGTCGACAAAATATTGGACAAAATTTGGAATGTGGGGCATTCTTGACATTGTCCAAAAAAACCTTTCTCTGTCGGATTTGGGCAAAGTACAGCAACAAAATATCTTGATAGTTGCTTACAGGATGGTTTTCTTTTGTCATCAAATTTACGATGTGACTTCCTGTGAAAGAAGGAATTATTATGCTACTATCTTTGCAATATTACTGTGAAGTATAACTAAATATTTAATTGTGTCTTAGAATTTTTGATGTTTTTAAAATGGAAGAAACCAGGCGAAAATAATGAAAAACTTAAACAAATTTAAAAATTGGAGTTCACTGATTTGTTTTACGATCATTTAACTTAACTCAATAATTGCGTTAAATAATATTGAATTTTATCAAATAACTTTTTCTACGCTTTTATCTGATGCCATTAGCTTCATATTTTCATGGATGGGACAAACGCAAACAATACGTGTTCCGCCTGAACCAGCCAAAATACAATGCTCTGGCCTGAGCGAGCAAAAATTACTCAAGCCAACTTTCATATTAGTATTTTCCTTGATGAATTGCAAGTATATTTCTTTCCAGTTTCCCAATATTAAACGTTTTTGGAAAACAACGGATTTCCCATTTATGTTCACCGATTTTGTACCTTTTTGCCCAGGCATTGGAGAACTAACATCGTCGTATTCATAAAACTCTTTAAATTTAGTTTCTGTTTCGGCAGAAATAACTTTACCTACAATTAAATAAACCGAGAAATTTGAATTTAAAAAATTTTCAACATGTCTTAAGTTAAATATTTATGCAGCTAACAACTATTAAAATTAATTAATGATAAATGACTTCAAAATTCGAACTACTGCTAACCAGCTCTGTTGGGAGTTGTTGAAAAAATCCCCTCTCTCAGTGTAAACTCTCGAGCTTTGCGTATGAAGTAACGCGAAGTATTAATTAATTTAGCTGTCTTACGCACAGATCTTTGGATTCAGAATCGGAAAGCGAAAAAATGTCGTCATCTGAGATGTCAGTGTCAGATTCACTTGAATTCTCAGGGTTAGAGTTGAAGTCATTTGACGTTTTTATTGTGTTTGAATAAAGTAATCACATACATAAAAAAATAATAACGCGATTTGGAGAAAATTTGACCAACTAATAAAGCAAGTACTCACTCGTTTCTCTAACATACTGATCCCTGATTTTTTTCTACATGGTGCACACAAAACATCGCTTGATCTTAAAAATTGTAATTTCTCTAAGAACAATTTTGACGGGTGGCGTAAATTGGTCCTTTGACTTTTTAAAGAGTGCGTTTTTTCATTGAAGGGATTACAACACTGGGTTTTGAATTTTACCACCGACATTTTTAACAAAAAATGCAAAATGAAACACTGCGTGAGTGAAACTGAACTGCCGACTGTCAGAAATCGACGCATTCAAGAAAAATGGCAAATGTGCAAAACATCGTGTTTTGTTTCCGTCGTGGTGTCAACAAGCAAGATCTTCGCCTCCGCTAGACACAATCTTAGAACAAGGTCGCACGTGTATCGGTCGAAGTAACACGGCTCTACATTATTTGTCATATCTCAAAACACAGTCAAAGTATGAACAATTATGAACTTCATTATAAAACATCCAGATTCTAATGAATAAATAATTGTTACTTTTGAGCATTTCAAAAAAGTGATCTTCATTAGATTCTGAAAGTTCAAATAATGATAATTTGTGAATTTCATATATCATATTGAAAAGAAAAAATACGTGTTTTCTATTTTTGTGTTAAAATCAAGAAAAATATAACTACATCAGTCGGATTGAAAAAAAAAACAAGACAAAACAAATGCTGAATAAGAACCTATTTCTGATTTTTGATCTTTTTAGATTTATTACTTAATCCAAGCTCTTGAATTTCTTTTCACCAAATTTGACCTATATAAAATCTAAAACCATTAATAGTCATGAAATTATTAAACCCTGAAGGTGTAACCGAATGGTTTCTAATTTCGAAGTCTACGTAAATTATTTTTAAATTAAAGTAAAATAAAATTTCTTAGTTCTAAAGGCGAATCATTTAAATTATATCGATTAAAATCTAACTTATTTGACTAGAATCTAATTGATTGATTATCAATGATCTTATTTTGGTATATCATTTCCTTCATTATTTGCTTGATCATAAATATCGCTTCTTTGATCCTAGACTACCAGCTTTATGCTTCATCTCATAGTTCTAGTATCAATATTGTATTATGAATGCAACATCCATCGATCAGTGCTTGTGATTGTATATTTTCATGTGTATACTTAATTCCCTACACAGCTAACTAATCCTACTATACGTTTATTAAATGCTAACCCCTCTAAAAAATTATTTGGGAATATGTGAAGCGGTAAATGTTAAAAAACTGGGTTGGCAGGACTACAAAAATCATGTAAGCAAATTTCATTTGTTTAATAATTAAAAATTAATTAACATTTTTTGTTTTATGGGTAGTTTTCACGTACTCGTGGGGGTGTGTTAGGGGTGTCAAACTTATGTCTGATACATGAAATTCTTCGTTGGATAATTCTCTACAGGCCCCCATACTTTTCCGTCACATTTTTTGAAACCCTAAAAAATTATTCCAATAGAAAAAAGTGATTTTTCTCCATGCATTTTATATGGGAAACTTTAAGTCAAAACCGGCACCTGTTTAAATTAAAAAATTAAAAAATAATAAAAAATTAGGGAATTTCTTCTTTGGAATTGGGAATGAAATGGGGGGGGGGGGGTCGTTGCTCTAAAAAAAAGCGTTTTTGAGCCACCCTAATGTATAGCTATCACTGAATGTTACTGCTATTTTTTCGATTGTTCTCTATATTTTTGATTATTACACAAAGTATACATTTTTTTATCGAAAAACTGGCACTGCTTGTTTTGAGATATGGTTATTTAGATGAGGTATTCCAAAATTTAGACACAAATATTCACCGTGCGGCCTCAAAATTCGGACGCGATTAGACAGGGCAATCGTGTTTTCCTCCACGATTACCTGCGTACCCTTCCCCTTCCAGTGTGCAACGACCCTACCCCTCACTGAATTCGAAGTTGCTTCAGGCCATCGATGCGTTCACTAATGTTTCACTAATGTGAACTGTACAGAAAGGATAGGTTTCCCTTTCATTCATTTGGTTGACTAGCTATAACTAAATTTACTTAGATGGAGGAAATAGTTATTTCAAATGCTTTCTTACTTGTTGGTTACTAAATTCTTAGTTAGGTTGGCAACTTCAAACATTTAAGTTAATTAAGAAAAATACATTGGGGCCATAGGGAACTAAGATGAGTAATTGAAATGATTGTTTTTACTTTTTCTATCTAACTCAGATTAAATAAGAATATAGTTAAAGTAACTTATTCTTTAGTTAATTCAACAGAGAAGTAATTAAAAGTTATTCCAATTCATCATCCTAGTTCCTTAAGGCCCCCATTTTTTGTTAGTTAACATAAATGTTTGAAGTTTTCAACGAAACTAAGAATTTTAGTAACTAACAAATAAGAAAGCATTTGAAATAACTATTTCCTCCATTTAAGTAAATTTAGTTGGTTTCCATGCTAATATTTGCGTGCTGAATTTGAATCTGAACTCTATTGTTTGCCTACACGTCAGGTCTTTAAGATATTGTTGGCTCAACATTTTTCCGAAAAATTACAAAACGCAATTCGACCGAAAATTATTTATAATTCCAGCACTACTTTTCGGTACATGAAAGAAAGGGAAACCTATCCTTTCTGTACAGTTCACAATTCGACAATTTATGTAAACTTATTCCATACGAATTCCGCTGAATTAATTAACACTTCTTTCAGAAGAAATTTACATCTTTATTACAACACTTACTTTAATACCTTTAATTAAGCATGAATCCACTCCAACTTCAAAGTGGACCGTAAGTGGAAACTTTAAGAAAAAAACTGCAACTTTTATAATCCTTCTAAGAGAATATTATTAGAAATAATAATAATAACTTATTCAAACAATTACGTTTCTTAACGTGAATTAATGATTAAATCCACTCCAACTTAAAAGTGAACCAAAAGTTTAAAATTTTATAATTTTTCATCCATAAAAAGTTCATATGTCGTCTTTATACTTTATTAGATTGGACTTAATCCAATTTTATATGATCAAATGATTTTCGTGGTCATAGTAATAATTTTCAAATACGAATAGATGTAGGTTGGAAAACAAAGGGATTATCTCCACAGGCGAAGTAGCATCGAGGGCCTGGAGCAACTTCGAATCCAGTGATGGGTAGGGTTGTTGCACACTGGAAGGGGAAGCGTAGGCAGGCAGCCGTGGAGGATATGACGATTGCCCATTTGACATTCTGATAAAGGGCCTTAGTCTGCTGTCTACCAAGGGACCTACGCCCTAGAAATTTAATAGTGGAAGCTTGTGTCATTGTAAGCAGCTTACTCCAAAGGTTAGAAGGGTTTGGTGTGCTCGGCGCCCTGGACGTCCCAGCACGTCAACAACAGATGAAAACGTTCAAGCAGTAGAAGAAATGGTGTTGAAAAATCGGCGAATTACCATCAGAGAAGTTGCTGAAGATGTTGGCATATCGGTTGACTCATGCCATGCTATCTTTTCGGACGTTTTGGGCATGAGACGTGTGTCAGCGAAATTTGTTCCAAAACTGCTTAATTTTGATCAAAAGATCCATCGCATGACCATCGCTCAAGAGATGTTGAATGAAGTCAATAATGATCCTGATTTTCTCAAAATGTTTATAACTGAGGATGAATCGTGGCTATATGGTGATGACGTCGAAGCTAAAGCCCAATCGTCTCAGTGGAAGCATCCTGAGTCTCCAAGACCGAAAAAAGCACGTCAAGTTCGGTCAAATGTGAAGGTTTTGCTCACTGTCTTCATTGATTACCGTGGCGTAGTGTATCAGGAATTCTTACCACAAGGTCGTACAGTCAGTAAGGAGTATTACCTTCAAGTTATGTGCCATTTGCGAGAGGCGATACGCAAAAAACTTCCGGAACTTTGGAAAACCAATTCGTGGCTTTTGCATCACGATAATGCACCTGCTCATTCATCGTTGCTTGTGAAAGATTTTCTGACCAAAAACAGCACCACAGTCATGCCTGAGCCTCCATATTCACCGGATTTGGCCCCCACTGACTTTTTTCTTTTCCCAAAACTGAAGAGACCCATGAAAGAACATCGATTTTCAACGATTGAGGAGATAAAAGCTGCATCGCTGAAAGAACTCAAGGCTATACCACAAAATGATTATCAGAAGTGTTTCGGCGATTGGAAAAAGCGTTGGCACAAGTGTATGTATAAGTCTCTCCAGCGCAAAAGTGTCGTATGGCGCTTCTATCAACGAGCTCAGGATCTTCATGGATGCCATTAAGTTTTCCTCGCTTCAAATAAACCTTGGCGCATTTGTCTAACCCAAATTC
>NC_046666.1:115824531-115850832 GCF_010883055.1 Belonocnema kinseyi | reverse complement strand
TAGTTGTCACACGATTTTTTCCAGATGAGATAGTAAATCTGGTTTTCCAAAGCGGCATCAATCTCTCTATGCACCCAACTATTTGCGGATGAACCTTTAAGCGTTCCAAAAGACAGATGATAAGTCTATGGGAGTTTGAATCGAAAGCTTTCCGGTAATCAATCCAGGCCATCAATAGGTCACACTGGTAGGATGCTGCAGCTTCGCAGGCTCATCTATCGATGAGCAGGTTCTCCTGACATCCTGCTACGCCTTTCTTTGAGCCGAATTGTTCATACATTTCTTGTCACACAGGTTTAATTACCCGAACAATTCTATCATTTAGGATAGCTGTGAATATCACATTTGGCGAGAAAAAAAATTCTCTTTCATCACGACAACGCCCGAGTTCACACATGCTTCGTTTCAATGGCTAATATTGAAGAACTAAAATTCGAATTGGTCGAACACCCACCGTATTCACCAGATTTAGCCCCCAGTGACTTTTTCTTATTTCCAAACTTGAAAAAATGACTCGGTGGACAGAGATTTCCAGACAACGAAGACGTCATTGCCTCTGTAAGTGCTTATTTTAAGGAACTTCCGAAAACGCACTTTTCTAAAGGATTAAAAAAACTTGAAAATCGATTGACCAAGTGTATAGAGCTCCAAGGAGATTATGTTGAAAAATAAAAAAAAATTTACCCAAAAAAAATTGTTTTTATACTTCATTCTAAGGACTTATTGAACTACCCTCGTATGCATCTAGATGTCAAAATATAACACAGGGGAGTAGGCGTAACACGTGGCAGCGCAAACAGCCCTGCGCATGTCTACATGTTGCTCACGGGTTTCCATTCGTGGCAAACATTAACGAATTTTTAGACGTGGCTCGGAACTCCTCTGGTCACCAAACGCATAGGGTAATACCACTCCTTACTATGCCTTCGTGATTTTCCCTTTATAATTCATTTTGTGGGCTAAAATTATTAACGCCGCCAACCCTGTTTCTCAACATTAAGGCTTCATATATTTCGACATAATATGTTTAGTGCCTGTCGTTAAATAGATTGTTTTTGCTGAATAAAATTATTTTCTTTCGCTGAGTTCCTCCCACTTATGTAAAGGGGCCAACATTTAATTTACATAGAGTATGGACTTTTCTGAAAATAAATGCTAAAAGTAAATACTATTATATTGAATTTTTAGATTGTACTCGGTTTATATGCTACTTGATTGCGAATGAATAATTTTATTATATAGGTTCAACCATGGAGGCTGGTTGTTGGTAGAATTGGACGTATAGGTCATGGCGAATTAAAAGGCTGGAGTTGGCTGCTTTCACGAAAGGCTCTTCTTAAAGCTTCAAAACACCTGAAAGAAATATGTGGCCAATGCAGTCTGCTATACCCTACTGCCGCTCCGTGTGTTCTTAGTGCGTGCTTGGTATCACTGGAACCGGACTCCACTCTTCGACTAATGGCTGATCAATTTACCCCTGACGAAAGATTTAGTCAGGCTTCTGTCAACTGCCAATTATCTACACCGCAGGACGTCACGTGTACCCACATACTGGTATTTCCGACTTCAGCCACTACACAAGTACGTTAACTTGTTTATTAAAAAAATCACTATAAAATTACAATAGAAAGATTTGGAAGATCACGATCAAATTCAGTCCATAATATTGTATCCACCGCATAAATCTGTTTTACTTTGATAGCACCAATTTACAAAAAATGTATCCGCTGTACTGTTTTAACTGCCATTTTAAATAAATATAATGTCAAACTTAAATGCAATCACCGAAGAAAGCAAGAAACTTATTTAACGAAAATTGCCTTTTTACGCGCGGCTCTTCCAAAATATAAGCTTAAAAACTTTACTTTATAATTTTAATTTATATTTAAATTGACAATACGTGATGCCAAATTTTTGTTCATATTTATGCGAAAATTCGATGCCTCTTTCAAAAAAATTTGGCCCTGTGATTTAAAAAAAATGGGTGCGAATGTACTCTACAACCCAATGTGTGCGTTATCTTAAATGACCAATACAAATAGTACATTTAAACATGTTTGCTTATGGTTTTAGTCATCGCAAACAGCGTTTCAAGAACAACACATTAATGGGCCTGAACTTGGAGATGAAGAACTTTTTTCAGCGCTCAATGACGACATGCCAGAAGGAATGGAAGGAATGGGAGACTTCAACGATATATTTAATGTTTGGCCTGAAGCTGGTGCTGGCGGAGGTCAAAGTCCTAGTGGTAGTCCACATCGCCGAGAAGAATCTCCACTCGGTGGTGATGCAGGTGGCTCTGGCCTTGGAAATCATGATGGACCTGGTAGTCCATTTCAGTGCAATACTCCAAGAGTAAGACGAAACCCTGAAAATATTGTTTTAGTAGCAAATGATACATACTATTATTGTACGAATATTTATTTTTTAGATAACTGTGTCAGAACAAACTGAAGAAGTAGGCACACTTCTTCAGCAGCCTTTGGCCCTTGGTTACTTAGTATCTACGGCACCAACTGGTAGGATGCCTCCTTGGTTCTGGGCAGCGTGCCCTCATCTTGAAGGCGTTTGTCCAGTGTTTTTGAAAAATGCGCTACATCTGCATAGTCCAGCCATTCAACAGAATAGTGATGATTTATTGCAACAACAAAGTGCGCTCACTGCTCATCCTCTTGACTCGCAGTATACCACCGATGTGTTGAGGTTTCGTATTCTTACTTTTATACATATTGTGGCCTAATATTTCATATCCCATCCGAAATAATTAGATTGAAGCCTTCTTTAACATTAAAAAGTATAAATAAGAAGCATAAACAATTTCATGGGGGGGGGCGTGTTGCCAATTAATAACCCCCTCGAAGCCTAGGAATCATGTAACTGAATCTTTCTCACCAACTCATCACCAGAGTGGGAGTCAACTGTTAGCAAAGGACCTGGTACCTTTCAGGCATAATTGTTCAAATTTCAAAGTCAACTCTGATTATCCTAGCTTTTACAAGCTAAATTCAAATTAGAAAGCAGATACAAAAATACAGTAAACTTTCATCTATTCTGACAATCACCTAGTCGAAAGTTAACCTATTTTATATACCATATACACGCTTATTTTGAATTGCGCAGTTTCATCACCTCCCACCACAGCCCCTGTACGGGCTGTAGTAGGGCAGGCCTGTGGCAGCGACTAACCAATTTAAAAAAAAAGAGGCTAAAAGAGCGGGAAGTATAAATTGAGTATTTTAATATATCGTAATGAAAATGCAGACAACTGCTTCGAGAAAATCAGTTTTCTCAGTCACGTTACATTCTTTTGTCGATTAAAGACTTCTTCAACTGCGCAAATCGGGGCCGTCTAAACGCAATCTCCTCATATGGGTCTCCGCGCATTCCGCCTTTCCACTATGCTGCTGCTGTATTTCAGGCAAGAGTCGCAACAGTCTTTTGCCTCTTGGGCTGAGAAACTGTGTGGGACAGAAATTTTAGGAATTCCTAAACCGCAGTTGCTACACTCGGACTCTGGTGTATTTATCTGTATCATTATTGGTATTATTTATTAAATTATTTATTTTTATCAAGCAAAGTGATTGGCTGCCCTGTTCTTGTATCGATCAGTATTCTGTAATCAACTTTCTTAACTGCGTATGAGCCGAAAAGCGCGGGTCTATTTTAAATCAATAAATAATATCAATAAAGATACAGATAAATACATGAGAGCCCGAGTGGAGCAACTGCGGTTTAGGAATTCCTAAAATTGCTGGGACACGCAGTTTCTCAGCCCAAGAGGTGAAAGGCTGTTGCGACTCTTGTCTAAAATACAGCAGCAGCGTAGAGGAAAGGCTGGAGACTCCCATGGGGAGATTGTGTTTAGACGGCCCCCATTTGCGCAGCTGAAAAAGTCGCGGGCCTGTCGCCCGCGATATATACATATATATATAGTGAAACTCTTTAGTATCCCCCCCCCCCCTCCCCCCTTCTATAGCGGAGCAGGTTACAATGAGTTAGTTGCCACCCACTGTCAGTCCCGAAATCTTATAGTTACTTGTCTTTTGTCAGAATTTATGACAAATCTTGTCCACCACAACACCATAAGGTCTTTCATAAATCTCACTATTTTTTACGCCCCTCCAGGCACTCAAAGAACTTGGTAAGTAGCTCATGGTTCGTGTTATCAAATTCTTAAGGTAGTTAAACCAAGCCATTGACAGATTGCGTCGATACCTGGTGGAATCCTGGGCATCCTGGTCACACCTGTCTATTAATAGGTTATCCCTGCAATCTGCCAGCCCTCTCTTGCATCCGCGTTTTTCAACTATTGTCCTCCATACCGGCTCGATGGACGTTAATATCCTCTCTTAGAGGATGCCAGTAAATAGCTTGTAGCTGGTGTTTAAACAATTTGTGGGCCGGTAGTTCTTTTGACTTGATTAGTCTACAGTCTTAGGGATCAGTATCCTGCGAAGTATGTAACAAGTAAGAATGTAAAAGGAGTAGTGACGCCATTCGATACGAGACTGTCTCGATATCGTATCGAAAAATCTGGGTTTTGTCTTGTATCGGAATCGGTTTCCAAGGCTCCAGTCTCTGTTTTGTCTTGTATCGTTTTGGTATCTGAGGACCGATATATCGATCGTATCGTCTCGGGATTCTGAGACCAGATAGCCAGATGGTCTCCAACGGAACAACAGTAGAGGTGGACGGCGTCCAATTTCAACTACCTGAGTACCAAGAACCTTTCCTTTAATTCAGTCTGAACTTTCAAATGAACGAAATATCTTTTCCCCATTTCTATTTTGTCTAGAAATATTTTTTAACCGGAGATAAAAATATACATTGTATGTTTCTTTTATAACTAAATTATTTCCAATGTAATAAAAAATTCTATTTTTCACTGTTTCTAGATTAGAAAGTAATTACTGGAAAATTTAATTAATTTTAATGTTAAGAAATTCAAGCATATTTCCTTTTAGATGTTTAAGCTTCAAAACTTCTAAAATTCCCACATTTCTCTTAAACCAGCTCAAGTTTTTTTTAAGTTTAAAAAACTTTCCAAATTGCAAAAATTGAATTTTTTCATCATTAAAAGATGAAGCAAGTATCCTATTCCGAGCTAAAGTATTACTTAACTTAGGCCACTACAGCTTTATTACCAAAAGTTATCCATGTGCGATGAAGTGGATGTTGAAGTTGATAATTGCAAAGTGACACTACTGAAATTAGAGCAGGCTCGACTGCTAATTGCTATAAAAAATTTAATGTTTCAGTTTCATAAAATGGAAAAAATTGCTCCTCTGATATAAACCTTGTGCATAGGTGTAAATGAAGTTTAATGTCAAATACTTAGCTAATTCCGAGAACAACTACCGAGAATAACTCCCGCGAATTTGGAGATAAAAATTGTATGGGCCTTCAAAATCGGCTTTGATAGCGTTTCAAAATGTATTTTTCAATTTTTTACATAAATAAAAACTTATTCCCGAGATATGGGTATGTTGAATGTCAATAACAAAAAAATTGCATCTAAAAAATTAATTTTCCCGATAAACGCAAAGTTGAAGATCCTGATATCACAGTATGAATGACATGTTTTTCCTAACAACCTTCAAAATTAAGAAAATATATAATATTTCGAAACAATTTTTTTACCACAATTAGCAATTAATTTTTAATACATTTTTTACGCAATAAACGCATTTTTGATCAATAAAATTTTCCGAAAAATGTGAATTTCTTATTTTTGTTTTGATAATTAGAATATTCACAATTTTATGACTAAATTTTTCTACACATTTTTAAATAATTGTCAAGATAATAATAAAATATAAGTAAATTAAAAAACTTAAAGGAAGTTAAATTGTATATGATTACCAAAGAAATACATCTTCTAATAATAAGCTATTATACATATTAAAATAAAATAGAACAATATAATTAGCATTAGGAAAAACGTATTTATCAAAGAAAGGGCTGATTACTTTCAGAAAAGGGAGAGTTTTTTAATTTAAGTGGAAAATAATTTGTAGTACCGAATACACATTTCGAAGAAGTATTTATTTCCTTAAAGCTTTTAAACACTCACATTTTAGTTAAGAAAGAGATTCTTTGATATGAAAACCAGGATAATCAGTATTGTGATTTTAAAGTATAAGTATGATTTTCGAAATGTTCAAATTTATTCAGAACATTTTAAAGACAATTTCTTTATTTTATAGGATGTTAGAAAATCTGATAAATAATTAGCGTAAGTTTGATGTTTCAAAATTCAAGACTTTTTAGAAGTTTTGAAGAAATTATGAAATATTTTATATATTTTCGGAAACGTTTTCAAGCTTAAGAATATTTTTGATCTCCTAATTAATTTTAAAATTAGTGCATATCTTTTAAACTAACTTCAATTTTTCTAACAAATTGTGAAAAATTTTCAAAATTACAAAAGTTGTACATTTACGTTTCCACAAATCTTCCACACTTGTAGAATTATTTTTAAATCTTTTCAAATTTTCTTTAGGAATTAGTTGGCAGAAAAAACTATATAAAATTTTAATAGGAATTTTAAGAAAATATTTGTATTTTCTTAAAACCTTTCAAAATTCTTTACGAGTTTTTTACGAAATGTTAAAAAATGTACTTTTTTGATTAGAAAAATTATTTCATTCTCTTCAAATCATAAATAATCTTGAAATATTTTCAAAACGTCGAAACATTCTAAATATCTTTTAAAATAGTTCGAATTTTTTCTGAAAAAAAAAATCAGAAAAATTGAAAACATTACCTTAAAATCTTCCAGATTCTTTTTATAACAAGTTTCTGAATTTTAAAAAATATTTTTAAATCTTTTTAAGTATTATCTTCAAATTAATGTTTAAAAAAAAAAAGAATCATTTTCAATGTTACTAAGTAACTTAAGAAAATGGTTTATTCTCTTGAAATCTTTTAAAGCACGTGAAAAGTTTCTACATTTTTCGTTCACTAACTTTAAAACTGTACTTTTTGTTTAAAGTTCGTATTAGTCTTTTTAACTATCTCAAATTTTAAAAAAATTGAAAAAATTTCCAAAAATTACCTTGTAATCTTCCACATTAAACTACACTCTTAAACGTCCACTAATTATAAGATGACAAAACAGGCTACTAATTTTTCTTTTTTATAGATCATGATCATTGACAATAACAATTCCTTTCTAAAAATAGGTTTTTTTGTGTAAAATAGAAGTTGAGGAATATTTTTACGCCTCTTGATCAACAAATAAAATGTAAAAGGATTTATTTTAATATAAACTTTAGTTAAAAGAAAACAAACTTTTATCTGTCCATGTAAAAGATTTGATTTAAAAATTAAATTAAAAGAAGTTTGAGTTTGTTTGAATCCAACAAATCGGCATCTCAGTAAGCACTTTAAAATTTCTTCGGAAGTGCAAACTGTAGAGGCAGGGCCGAATTAAAAAACTATGCCGTAGCGGGTGAGCATCAAAAGTTACGCCTTTTTTCCGAACTAATGACTAAAATTATGCAATCTGCCATTGAATGTTGAAAGATGTTCAAGAATTTATGTAAATTGTAGAACTTTTGATTTCAGATAAGAACATTTACATCCATACGCACTCAAGTTAGATAGTTCATGATACAAAATAGCCGCGGAAAAATAACTCATTAACATTCAATCGATTCATGATTGGCTCTTGACTAGAAAATGAACATTTTTTTATTTAAAGAAAAATTCGGTTAGAAATTTGCCGCCCTTCGGCACTGCCCATGTTGCCCCTGCGGTAATTTCACGCCTGTGTAGAGTTTATATTTTTTGAAGATCTCATTCTTTTCTTTCATGGCTTAGTCCTTCGCAAGCTCCTCGCTTCGGCTTTTCTGTTACTTGCTGCCAGTCATACGGCCAACCGTACTGGTCGTCCCATTTTGTAATTTTGGCTCAGAATTCCGATACGAGACAAAACTTTTGGATATTTTTCCGATATGACATAAAACCAAACTACAAATCCGAGACTGGAAGGTGAGTATCGTATCGGCATCGTTCAGTACCGAAAAATATCGCTCAGCGGCATCACTAAGAACGAGATCATTCTATATGTATAGAATTTTAATAGATCAATATTTTGCATTTAAGTCAGACATGTTTGATCTGCCATTTTGTATTTGTAATTTTTTATGTCAAATTAGAAATCAGCGACCAAAAAACCCCTTAATACCAAGCTTCAGAGAAATATGTAAAATCTATGAAATTTCGGCCACCATATAGGATACGCCATTTATAATTTGTAACTCGTTACGTCAAATTTGAAATCAGAAACTCCAAAATTCTATTTAAACCAAGTTATTGAAAAATTCGACAAAAACTATGTTTGGTCACTTTTTGTGGATTCCGGCCTACTACATCATGCATTAGGGTGGTTTTTATTATGTAGGACAGACATGCCCAACCCGGGGAAATTTCCAGCGAGAACAGATGTTTCGGCAGGAACCCAGTCCCTACCATTTTTCCGGGAAAGCAGTGGTGGTGGAAGAGATGTCTCCTCTGTGACGTAACGCCGCTTCAGGCCTCGCCGTAGATAGGAACTATCTGTTGAGGTGCTTGGGGGCGACTAATATTTCAATCTAAAATTGTAATGGCAACTTGGATTTTAATTCTTTTATATCAGAATGTTTACATTTATTTTGAATGAATGTAATTGAAAAGAGAAGTTTTCAAAGTTTCCTTTGTTTACATTATTGAAAATTTTGTTTGGCTAAAACTTATGAAAGTCTAACATTGTACTAATATTATGCACAAGGTAAAAAGATAAATTATAGAATATTCTCATATTTTATTTCTATAGCTGATCTTTTTACCTTGTGCATATTTTTAGTACATTGTTAGACTTTCAAAAGTATCAGCTAACCAAAACTGTGAAATTAAAATATTCCACAATGTAAACAAAAAAAAGCATTTTAAAACTTATCTTTCCAATTACATTATTTGAAAACAAGTGTGAACATGCTTAAATGAAAGAGGTCCAATCCTAGCTACTATCACAATTTTATATTGAAAAGTTATTCGCCCCAGCACCCCCAAAAAGGGCCAATCTACGGCAAGACCTGTAGCGGCATCAAATCACAGAGGAGAAGCCTCTTCCACCACCACTGCTCTCCAGGGGATTCAATATAATAATATTTAAAGGTGCCCCTCCGTTTGGAAAATTTTCATGTAATTTACATAGGGAAAACTGAGTTAAACCTTGAAAATATGATAGCTTTATCAAATCTAAGCTAACTATGACATTCTCCTAGTGAGTGGCATTTGTTGTTACAATAAAAAAAGTGATCATGTGAAAAATTTTTAATTAAAAAAAATCATAATGGCGGTCATCTGAATTTTGAAAAAGTCGAATCTTGCTGCATTCCACAACTAAATGACGCTAAGGTTTCTCAAAAGACGAAGTTCATAATTAAAAATTAATTAGTAATTTTTGCCATAACAAATTTAGAAAAATTCAAAATGTAGGCAATCTCCATTTTTAAAAATTTTATAGAAATGAAAGCTTCTCTTGTATCCCCTAGGGGTTTACATTTTTCTTGTACCTTCTTCCCTATTTCTTTACACACATTCCACACACTTATTGGTAGGAGGGGGACCTACAGTTGAAAGTGGGTTCCGAACCACCAACAGATACAACTTTAAGTATTTAGAGAACCTTTTCTTTAGAGGTACTGGTCCGACAACTCTTCGGAGTTTGACAACTCCCTTGCTAGGCTAGTGTTCACCGCATTGTCCGCCGAGGCTGTGCCAGAGTGCGAGGCGGGAATCGAACCCGCAAGCCGACGGAGTGAGTACAAAGCCTACGCTTGAGCCCCCACGACCATCGTCCCACTCTTCTGAAAATTTTACGATTTCAGTATTTTCGAACAAAATTACGCTAAATTTAGTCAAGAGAAAATATATATCATTTAAAATCAATGACTAGTACGTGATGATAAATTTAAAAAAAAAATTACAAAATAGCGGCCATTTCAGTTTTTGACAAATTTTGTATTGTCCAACTAATGTACGAAAAATTTAGTCAAATTGCAGAGTGAGGAGCAGTATTATTTTAAACAATTTATTATATTCATATTTTAAATTCACCTTAAAATTTTGTTACGTTATCATACCAATTTTTGTGTACAAGTTTAGAGTAATTCAGTTGAAAAATACGACGAAGCGCAGCTGGAACGACAGTAGGGTTTTGCTAAAAAAAAAGTCATGGAATTCAGAACAAAGTTGCTTTAACTCGTCTACATGATGAATAACTCATGCACCAAAAACTTTGCAGTTTATTTTTGGTCCTTGTTCGAGGCCTTACAGCCCACTGTATACCCTAGAATGTTACATCGCTCCAATTTGTGCATTTAAAAAAATTAAATTTAACTAAATTTCGTAGAGTTTTTTGACATATGATTTTTCATTTGTTTCTAATAATTCTTTATTTAACAGCAAATTTGACTTTTCTTTGATAAAAGATCCGATTTTTTGACGACTACTTATATTTACGTAAAATGAAATCAGTAAAGAGACTCCTTACTAGTGCTCTGAGGTCATCATTCCATTAACACCATTGATAATAAGTTTGTGGGAAATAAATAATATCAGTTTTCTTTATTTCTTAGGGAAATCTTTTGCTAACGATACTTTACCAGCCAGCAGCTATGGTTTATTTTAGCAAAAATTTTATAAGAAAATTCACAACTTAACTATTTTCCAACAAATGGATGTTATTGTTTTTAGGAAATCGACTGCCCATGGCTCAGAAAGAACTCTTTTTATTTAGAGACTTTTTCAGTTGGCATAATTTGTTATTTATTTAAATAACTTTTATAAACAAATACAGATTTTCGTTTATTGTCAACCGACAGATTTCATTTTCTCAACGGAATTAACATTAATTAACTTCTGCATATACTATTTTGATGTTATTTTATCAATGATCCACAGTTTTTTAAATTAAAAAATTGACTAAAAAATCCTTTATTTCGTCATTTTTTACTTTAGATACAGTGCTCCTGCTTATGGATGTTTCGGTCTTTCAATATTCACTCCGTGTTTGTATTTTTTGTTATAAAATTTATTTAAGTAAATGACAAATGCTGTCGTCTGACAATGTCTTCTAATAAATAAGGTCCTTTTCTGAGTTAATAGCAGTCATTAACCCCCTACCGCCCTTAAAACTTCCTTTTTTTTCCTGAATTTTGAGATATTTAGGCATATTATTCCTATGGCGGAGTGTATACAAAATTAAAATTCTAGCTCATTGCCGTCCTGACTTTCATGTAAATCCTTGCGTTAAAAATCGCTGTTCGTCTCAAAGTCATATTTAAAAAAACTCAAGTCTTCCAAACGTTACATATATGTCACTATGGGCGGTAGAGGGTTAATTTACTAAAACAAAACATCCATTTTTTGATAAGCAGTTGAATTGTGAATTTATAAAAAAGAGAGTTATTATGTATTGATGAAGTGTCGTAAGCGAAAGATTTTCACAAGTTATTTAAAATTAATTACATTGAAAAAACTAAATCTGCCATTTGAAAAATGACGAAAGTTCGTATCAAATTTGTTTTAAAAATTAGCAATTGTTTATCAATTTTATTAAAGGACCCAAGTATTAAGAGCGGGAAATGCCTAAGATATGCATTTCTTTATTAAAATTGGTTATAAAGTCAAACATTATTATGGATTTAAAAAAATTGTAACTGATAATTGTTTTTACGTATATTAGGAACGAAAAATTGAAAAATAAAGTCTCCAAGTATTTTTATCTTGAAGTAGAACTTTCATTTCATTTTTTAATGTCATAAACACTTGGTATTATTTGTACGAATTGTCATTACTGATTTCACGATGTTTTAACTCAAATACAATCAGGTAAAGGAAATTTAATCGTTTATAAAAACATAATGTTCGAAATGTCAAACTTTGTTTTTAAATACAAAATTAATCTAAAAATCGGCTCGCACGATTTTAATATAAATTTGATTAATTTCTATTTTAAGAATTCTTAAATAAGATTAAAATCGTAAGCTCTAGAATCATTTAGTCAGAAAAACTTGTTCGGTTCCACTGTGCAACGATGCAGCAAAAAATTTGTGAGCCTCGACGAAGCGGATCGACCCAAAGATGTCTGCTTTCTGCATTCTCAGTGGAATCGTTTCGACATATTTTTGCCATGCGGGAATACTCTGCAAGATACGAACCAGTGAAAGATTGGCATCCCCGAGAGCAACGATGATCAGGTGGATCAACTTCACACAATACTGTAACTAAAATTATCGCAACTCTCTCTAGGCCAGGTAACGAAGGATTTTAAATGGAAATAATTTATAACAACTTTATTATCAAGAGCTTTCTTAGGGGGTCTTGAAACATCTCCCAAAATTCAGTTAATTGGGGGGGGGGCTCGATCCGCCATCTTCCAACATGGCGGCTCATTTCATGTTTTTGGATCTTCCTTGGAAACTGCTGTCTATAGAGCAAGAGCCAGACTTGTCAACGCACTGATCGCTCGGAAATTCACACGACCCATTCATGCTAATGACAACAGCAGCGCGAGCTTGGCAAGTGTTGCGCTTAGCCCCGCCAGTTCTCGGGATTGACAACAATCTCGTGTTCATTTTCAATAGAGCGTGACGTCAAAGAGCTCTAACGTTGAGTGACAACCGCGCTTGACGTTCGACTTATTCGCCACAGTACCAAAAGCTGAAAGTATTAAGGGAAAACGTGACATGATCAAATGTACTTTGCTGGCTTAATAATTTGGGTATCTTTAGGCGATTCATACATGGTGAAACAATAGTTTTAAAATGATCAAGCAAGCCGGAAAGTTCACTGATATTACCTGATACAAATATATGTAATAAATTTATTTTTCTGATTTTCTTTCTCATTGAATAATAGCATTCAGAAATAGATGTTTTATCATTTAATCGGAAATTTAGAAAAGAGAAATTTGTACAAGTTTTTAAAACTTTAAGAGACTTTTCCAATTAAATTTTTAGATTTCAGTTGTTCATAATAAAATTCAACTTTTAATCACTTTTTTAGTGAAAGAACTGGCAAAGTGTTCTCAGATCATTTTAATTTTCGAAATACAATTTAAAGAAAATATTTTCGAACAGAACTTTCAAATTAGAATGGAACTTTTTACGGCTGGGAATATAAAATTAAAAGTCATAAAAGTACATGAATGTTAGGTAAGGTAGAATTTGAACTTAACAAAATTTGTTTCTTTATGGGCGAAAGTACCATGTGTCATAATCCTTTACATTTATCAAATGTATTATCAACGCATAAATACAGTTACTCTTCACATAAGTATTAACCTTATTAATCCAAGTCGCTTACTTATCATTGTTTCAGCCATAAAAAAAGTAAAAAGGTTTTTGAGGTTAAATGTGATGAAAAGTTATATACTCTGATGTTATAAACAATTACGATGTGCATATTCAGGTTCATTCATCTCAATCAGCTGATGCTGCTCATAGCGCAGTTGGTATATTACAGCGAATGAGTCGAGCGACAAGCGCAGTTGTCACTAAACGTTAAAGCTATTTGACATAAAGCGCTATTGAAAATTAAAACAAGAGATTTTTGCCAATCCCAAGAACGGGCCGTGCTAAGTGCAACACTTACCAAGCTCGCGCTACTGTTGCCATTAGCATGAGCGGCTCCTGCCAATTTACGAGCGGGCAGTGCGTTGAAAATTTGTTTGATAATTTGCAACGCTTAATATGAAGAAGTTACTTCCATTTCTCGAAGTAGGGACTTTTTTATTAACCTTTCTCATGTCTTAACAACGTATCTGCAAATTTTCGAAATTCTTAAATAATTTTTTTGTAATAACGATGTATATACTGCAGGCCCACCTTTTTCATCAAACGGTAGTAAACATAATGCACCCATGGTAAATAATCTTAACTCTTTCCATATGCCTGGCGCACTTCAGACTGCAATTTCCCAGGGCATGAATAAACTACGGTCACGTAGCCACAGGCGACTATCGGCGTCCCTCTTCCGCCAAGGCAAATACATGAGTGCAAGCGAAAGAGTAATGGGCTTGTTAGTACAGTCAACCACAGTAATTTCTATTTTTGTACGAAGCATTCCAAAGGTGCTCCATTGATCGTATCAAAATTCAGTAATATTCAGATTAAAATTGAGCCTATAATCAAGCTATACTATCTCTTCCCCCTAAAAAAGAAGAAAAAAAGGAAATCATTAGTTTTCAATTTGGAAAAAAAATAAAAAGGATAAAAGAAAAATAAGAAGGCAACCAACCAAATCTCCTTCCTTCTCTTTTTTATTTCTTTCATCCTTTTCATTCCTACACTCATCAAATAATAATCAGAAATATTTGTAAAAAATAATCATCAACGTTTCGGCACACATACAGCATCCTTATCAAGGCAAAAAAAATATAAATAATCTACAATAAAATAAAATAAAATGTGTTGCCAGCAGGAACAGCACCACTGCCATGAATGCTTTTCACTGACAACTAAGAATCAAGTGAAAGTTTAAAAGGCCAATCAAATTCACGAGAAGAATTCCTGAAAATAGAATCAAGAATCTAACAACCAAATTTTGGCAACCACCACAAAATGTTCCCACTGCAATTTGAAAAAAAGGAACGTTCTGCCTCTCTCCTCCTCCTAAAAAAAAAAGAAAGATAAAAAAGGAAATCGTTAGTTTTCAATTTGAAAACAAAAATAAAAAGGAGGAAAGAAAAATAAGAAGGCAAGCAACCAAATCCCCTTCCTTCTCTTTTTTATTTATATTTTTCGTCCTTTTTATTCCTACCATTATCAAATTACAATTAGAAATATTTGTAAAAAATAATCACCAGCGTTTCAGCACTCGTACAGCACCCTTATCAAGGAAAAAATATATATAAATAATATACAATAAAATAAAAAGAAAATAAAATATATATATACGAAAAATAAAAAAAATGAAAACTAAATTAAATAAAAATTAAAATAAAATTAAAGTAAAATGTGTTGCCGACAGGAACAGCACCACTACCACGAATGCTCTTTCATTGACAGCTGAGAGTCAAATGAAAGTTTAAAAGGCAAATCGGCCATAAACAAACCTGACATAAACATGACCTCCAATCCAAGTCAACTAAATTAAAATTTAGGATATTTAAATGAAATTAAAATCCAGTTCCAACCCCTCTTTTAACGTCCAATAATCAAATTGATGAGAAGAATTCCTGAAAATAGAATCAAGAAACTAACGACTAAATTTGGACAACCGCCACAAAATGTTCCCACTTCAATCTGAAAAACAAAAAAGGACTTTTTTTTGTCTTTTCCTAAAAGACAAAAAAAAAAGGAAATCGTTAGTTTTCAATTTGAAAAAAAAATAAATAAAAAGGAGGAAAGAAAAATGAGAAGGCAACCAACCAAGTCATGCTAATGTCAGGTTTGTTCATGCGTGATTTGCCTTTAAACTTTCACTTGATTCTCAGTTGTCAGTGAGAGAGCATTCGTGACAGTGATGCTGTTACTGCTGGCAAAACATTTTTATTTTATTTGTATTTTATATTTTTTTATTATTTTAAGTTTTATTTCATTTTTATTATGTTATATTTATTTTAATTTTTAATTTTCTTCTCTTTATATTTTTTTGCCTTGATAAAGGTGCTGTATGAGTGCCGAAACGTTGGTGATTATTTGTTACAAATATTTCTGATTGTGATTTGATAATGGTAGGAATAAGAAGGACGAAAAATATAAATAAAAAAGAGAAGGAAGGGGATTTGGTTTGTTGCCTTCTCATTATTCTTTCCTCCTTTTTATTTTTTTTCCAAATTGAAAACTAACGATTTCCTTTTTTTTTCTTCTTTTTTAGGGGAAGAGAGAGGGGGGAACGTTCCTTTTTTGTTTTTCAGATTGCAGTGGGAATATTTTGTGGTGGTTGTCTACATTTTGTCGTTAGATTCTTGATTCTATTTTCAGGAATTCTTCTCATCAATTTGATTATTGGACGTTAAAACAGGGATTGGAATTGGATTTTAATTTCATTTAAATATCCTAAATTTTAAAATCATCATATATCATAAGATTAAAATGAAGCTTATAATCAAGCTCTACAGTGAATTTGAACCTTTTTTCAACACGCCTTCAAAATACTTCTTGCTTTATATCTACTGTTGTACATATAGAAAGTCATTTGTAAAGTAGTAATTTCGAGGATAATCTGATAGAAACAGAAAATTATTAACAATTCATGTTAATACTTCAAGGGGAATAATATAAAATAACATTTTTTGTATTTTCTTTCTTCACGCGCTAACATTTCACCCCTATTAAACGCATTTTCTGTATCAGAAAAAAAATCATATCATGACTGATTTTTGCACGAAAAATTTCAAAGATGCTCCAATTATCGTATAAAAATTCAGTAATAATCAGATTTAAATTGAGCTTATAATCAAGATCTAAAGTAAACAAAGAAATAAAACGAATTTTGAACTATGTATATCTGTCCATATTCAACTAGAGAGAAGACCTTTAACCAAAAAAACTAATTTTTCTCAAAGTTTTTCTCCTTATTACCTTAGTATTTTCATTTACAATAACAACTATTTAGCTAGAATACTTCAATGTGCATATAAAAAATTAATTTTTAAATTAAAAACGACATTTCAAGCGAAGAAAGGCATTTACAGCTAAAATAATTAACCTTCGACATATAAATGCTTTTTAATTAACTGAAATAAAAGTGATAGAAATAGAAATAAAAGGCAAATAATTTATTGACTAAAAAATCATATCACGAAAGGTCTATAAGAAGAGAAAAAGAATATAATGTATTTTTTAATTAAAAAATAATAATTTCTAAAAGTATTGTTCCTGCCAGCAATACCACAAATTTCATGAAAAAGTTTTCAAAGTGTTTTTTTTTTACAAAATGTAAATTTATGATTGTAAGTTAGAATGGGGTTTGTTGCTTCGTTAATAAGAAATATTACTTATTGTATGAACGAAGAAATACTCCTTTATTATTTTACATTTATTCAAAAAGTTTTAGGATGAGGAATATGATCAATAGAAGGTTGCCCAAAATAAATATAAACCAGATTGCAGACAATTTGTTCAAAACTATGCACCTTTTGCACAATACACTTTAAATCTATGTACAATTTTGTATTACTTCCATGTTAAATTTCACTTTAGAGCTTGATTATAAGCTTAATTTTAATCTGATTATTACTGAATTTTGATATGATTATTGGAGCGCCTTTGGAATGCTTTGTGCAAAAATCAGTAATAATATGATATTTTTATGATACAAAAAACGCATTTAATAGACGTGAAATGTTAGCGGGAGAAGAAAGTTTCTCTTATAAAAATAGAAATTACTGTGCTTGTCTGTACTAACAAGTCCGTTACTTTCTCGCCTGCACTCACGTTTCGCTTTGGCGAAAAAGGGACGCCGATAGTCGCCTGTGGCTACGTGACCGTGGTCGATTCATGCCCTGGGAAATTCAGTTTAAAGGGCACCAGGCATATGGAAGGAGTTGAGATTATTCACGAGGGGTGCATTATGTTTTCTACCTTTTGAAAAAAAGTTGGCCTGCAGTGAATACATCGTTATTTTTTTACCCCCAAGGCTCAACTCGGATTTTTCGAGAGTTTGGCATAGATTTAGAAAAAGGCCGTCTTAAATATCAATCTTTTTTTTAATTTCGAAAATTTACAGATGCGTTCTTAAGACATGAGGTAGGTAAATGACAGTGTCCCTACTTCGAGAAACAGAAACAACTTTTCTAAAATTTTTATATTTTTTCAATTTTTCGGAAAAACTATTCACTTTATGGCAATGTTTTATATAACCTTTTTTACTCAGAAAAAAATTTAGAGTTTCTTATTATCTAACTATTTTTGCGCTAAAAACAGCCATTTCCAAGGAAAATCCAAAAACATGAAATAAGCCGTTTCACGACCCCTTAAGGAAGCTTCTGGACAACTAAGTTGATTGTTATAAATCATTTCCATTTAAGCCTCCTCATTCAGCTTCGTTGACTGGCCAACACTCTTCAGTTATTATGTTGTTGTTCTACCGGTGTTTTTTTGTAAATGTAGGGAGTATTTTCTCAACTCCTGTAGCTAAAATGGTATAAATTGTGTAAATAACCATCTAATTTTTAAATGAGTGACAATTCGAATGGCTACTTTTTCAATATTCCATTCTGGCTCTAGAAGTTGGTCCTCCTGAGGGGTATGATTCAAGAACCACCCTGTCATTTGTGTAATCTAACTCCGAGCTCTGGAAGTGTACCTTCATTGGGTGCTCAAGGATTTCGTTAGTCGTGTTAGCCATTTCACCTAAAGGCAATTTCATGCCCTCAGTTGACATGATGAATTACTCCTTAAGTTTCTCTGAAGTCTAGCAGTGTCATGTATATTCTCGATTCCAAAACAATACCCCCTTCATGATTCTTTTTACGCCATTTTGTATCTCATTATTATTATTGGTACAAGTACCAATTTAAATTCTTTTTAGCTATGTTAAAAAGCCTTCTAATATCCTTTTTTAGGTCCTACAGTCTATAATTCAATCAGCGTCATCCCTTGATTCTGCGCGATATAGCGCATAATAAACTGCAGAGCTTCGAACTATGAGTATCCCATTTACTGTTTTTAGGATTTCTATACCTTTGAATCTCGGGTCTATTGGCTGTCAAGTAGAAGCATATCTGTCCATGATCCGATAGGGACGTATCAGACGATACATGCTATCCCTTGCACACTTCGCCAATACCTATCGAACATAAGATCAAATTAATAACCACGCGACTTCTAGATGTCACGAGGGTAGGTGTATCAACCCGATTCAGTATAGTTAAATCAGTAGTTCATAGGTGATCAGCATCATAACTGATAAGCTGTGGCCGTCCATTAACGCAGCAGCAGTCCACCAGATTTCTTTATTCCTGGGATGGTGTGCCTTGAGAGTCAATTGTAGGTACGCTGAGCAAATCATAATTAGTTGGTGCCTTTCCCCTAAATTGTGCTTAATTTATAGTGCTGTCCCAGGTGTTCCTACGAAACTATCATTAATGTCTAAACCACTCCTGTTACAATCCTTAAACTTTCACTTGAGAAGCCTAAGATTCTTGTCTTAAGGCAAAAGACACTGGTTCCATGGTCAAACAACTGCTTAAGATCGCCGACTCTCCATTAGCGTGATGAAGGTTTATTTGGACGAATTCCAGACTGGAAAGGGGACATCTAGTGTCCATTTTAAATTCACTTTAAATTGAGAGGATTTTCTTATTTATCCTCTCCAATTCATAGTGAGACTTGCAGTCGATTTTATTGAGACTCTCGACCAACCTGGCTCTGTAGTTATAAGAAGTTGCGTAGGTAAATACTCGCCTTGACATCGATAACCTGCTATCCTCCTGTTTTCATGGTTGAGTTTCGGATTGCTATTCTTTTAAGTACTGCGGTTAGTTCCACTGATACACTAGGAATCCATGCCAGCGCAGCTTGTCTGTCCTTGGGAGGTCTTTGAATTCGATCACGTTGATCTTAGCTCCCAGTCAAGGTTGTAGTTTGCCAACAGCTTTAATGAGTCGAATTCGGGACAATTTATCTAAACAGATATCGATAAAATATCATTTTTGAAGCGGCAATGTTCAAATCTTGGGATGACTTCTCCCTGGTTGCACCCCATCGATTTTGTTCTCTTATGGAACTTAAATCGCCGTGGACTTTGAAGAGCTTGTATATAAGAGATTGTTTGGACCTCTTAGCCCCATCTTCTTCTGTTCCCAGACTTCATTCGGTTCTCTTCATAGATATTTTCATCACGCTCTCTCTCTCTCTCTCTCGTCTTCGAAACCGCCTACTCATTCCACTACACTGTTCTTCCCCTGAATCTTCACCTCCACTATCTGTCACTTTCTTTTGCATTTAAAATCTTTACCCAAAACCCGCCCTCTTATTCTACTTTCTTTTTGTTAATATGGATTGGCCCTAAGAGAAAAAACGCAACTCACGGCGACAGATAGAAACAACGTACCTGGCGCACTCTATACTAAATATATGGAAATTTCTATATATTTAGTATAGACTGAGCGAGGTACTTAGTATTTGTCTCCGTAAATTGCGTATTTTCTCTTTGGAGCCACCGATATGTGCTCGCTTTTACTACGTGTCCTGCCAGATCCTCTAGTTTCTCACGGCGCCCAACTTAAACTCAAATGCAACTTTCACCAGCTTTTCTATTTTTTAATTTAAATTCACACTTTCTACCACTTCCTACAGTTACACTTACTCTTTTATCCCATACCCTTATTAGAAGAGTTACGTAAAACGTTCAAAATTTAAGAACTTAGAACCTGGCAACAATGCACGGATTTGTATGAAAGCTTTTGCATTGTGTTGCTAAGAGCATTTAATTATGATATAAAAAATCAGAAAAGGGCGCTAATTGCTAATAGTTATTTGTTATTAAAAATAAGTATTCTGAGTTACTTCGTATATGTACATATTTGTAGCGGGGCTGGCTGTAAATTATACTTTTTTCTTGTAAAATGGACAAAGTAATACGTACTGAAAAAATTTAAAACTAATAAAAATTTTCCGGAACTTATGGCATATACTCAAGCAAGCGGTGCTCTAAGCTTTATAAGTATGAAAAATGAATCCTTTTTAAGAACATTTTCGTTTTTCAAATTCATTTTTTGAAAGCACAAACTGCTTTATGTGGGTTTGTGAACAAATATATAGTTAACGGACACCGACGGGACGGGAAGAAAGCAAACAGATGTTCGTTTTTTGATCAGTCGTTTTGAATTAGCTATGTTGAATTTTCTTATAATTAATTATTTATTATTATTTATTATCATGAACTAATAAATAATGTAACAATTTCACCCAATTATTAAATTTTCAAGCGTTTTCTGACGAACGAAGCCCCCCTCCGTAAATTGTTTTTTATGATTATTTTGGCAATGGTGCATCGGAAAAATGCATTTTTACTGAAAACTTGAAAGTTAAATGTACATCAAGAATGATGCTATTCATTTTTCCTCCATCGGCGAAATTTTCCGAGACATCCAACCTAGGTGTAAAGTTTGAGTTTAACTGCGCTTTTGCACGCTCCATTTATAGAGATGTTTTGAGATAGTACTGTCCAGTACTGTGCCCGGTAAAAATTTTCGTGCCAATTCCACTTTTATTCAGAATCTCGTATACACAACGACTAATTGTTCACGAAGCAGCTGTACGGTGGGGTTTTTAAATGTTAAAAATAAAGAATGGATATTTAACGGGCGAACATTTTTTGTTCGGCGTAAATACTCCTTGAATACACTTGCAACACACAGACAGGGTTGATCCTTATAGAATAAAATTTTAGGATTGGCTGTGCTCAACCAATACCCGATGTTTTAATTCTATGTTTAATAATAATTCAAACCGAATCATCTTTTATTTTAATATTACCTATTTTAATCTTTAAAAATGACTGAACACGCTGCATTATGGCTATCGCGTTGAGGATAGGAAGTTTCTCAGTTACACTTTCCAAAATAAGTTCCGCATTTGGCCAGAGTTTCGAGACAAAACTTAAAACTGGCTGTGGGCTCCAACTATCGTTATATTTCGCGTTTTGGCGTTTTAAAACTGATATCCCGTTAAAGAATTTTTTTAAGAGCGCTGTGTACAAGGACTTTTAGAAGCATGTCGTTTAGGCGTAATTTCTCTGAAAGTATTTTGAAAAATGTGACTTATGTGGTATGTCTGGATTAGGAAAATAACGAGCTATGTCTATGTGTTATAAAAGGTGAAATAATGTTTATTATATCAAAAATATGATTGATCAAAGTTACCCTACTTTTGAAGGCCAATTTCTCAGCTTGTAATGATTATTTCGAAAAATTAATAACACATAAACGTAGATAAAGTCTTTCTTAAAAGATTAAAGTGTATGACAGAATTCTTGCCTACAAATAAACGCTAAAACGTATACATAAACGAAAAGCATTTTTCGGTTAAATGTAAAGCAAGTAACTACCGATCTTGGCGGTCAAATCCTAGAGTGATTTTTAGGCACGCTCACGCTGTCGTACTCAGTGCATTGCATTCCCTTTACCCCACCCCGGAAAGTTGCAGGGTCCTTAGGTCACTATGCCTGTGCTAACTGGAATTCACATCTGGCCACACTCTCACGAAATTTTTCTTAGGTTCATTTCTAAATTTTCCCTTTAGCCACCAATGAAATGAACAAAAATTTAAAGTTCCTAAAAAATTTGCTAAAAATACTACTCTGACGTTCAATGGATTTGCGCGTTTCTTGATATTCCGATTCGAATGATATATACTTTTAGGAGTCACTTTTCTCATGAAAAATTAAATAAAATAATTCTTCACAAGTAGGGCAATTTTGATCAAGCCTATTTTGTATATCATTATCAAATAAAATTTGACAAATATTTCTGCTATCTTATTTATTTACGAATCCAAGCATGCCACATAATTTATATTTGTGAACAATGCTTTTATATAAAATAGTCGTAATAACTTAAAATAAAGTTTGAAATTTAAAAAATGCTCTACATGAATTTTCGTCTCATCGAAGCAAATCACGGAGATAGTTTCAAAATATATTTAAATATTTCTATAGAAAATTTAACACTTGCAAAAATAATATTTGACAAACTTCTCCGGGATACAAGATAGGCACCAAAGAGTTACTAAGGGTAGCAGATTCAGGATAAATTCTGAACTTTTCGAAACAATTCAAACAACGTTACAAAAGATTAAAAATAATGGGAAAAAATGTTGAAAAAATTTTAAAATCCACATGATTAAATATAATACATTTTTTGTGAATTTGCAGAAATTTAAAAGAATTGGCTTTATGAGACAAATTAATAAGATTTCATGGCGAATTTCCAATGAATTGTAAAAATGATTTGAAAATCTCTTCAAATCTTCGAAACCCTACGATATCCCTCATGTCTTGTCTTCTCAAGCAAGTCTTTGAAATCCATTAAAAATTTTAAATGCCTCAAAATTATTAAAACCCTTGGAAATCCCTTGGTATTCTTTAAATATCTTGAAAACTATCGTGGAATATTTTAAAATATAAAATATTTAAGTCTGTGAAAATCATCAAGCTGCTGAAATAAATAGAAAAATACGTGGGAAATTACAATAAACTTAAATTAAATTGAAATTAAATTACTGAAATCAATACAGAATTTCTTTATAATCTTTTAAAGTAGCGTAAACTATTTAGAAATACTTTAAACTCCTTCGAAATGTTTTAAAGCTGCTGAAACTGCCAAGGATTTTGACAAAAAACACGTTACAATGATATTTTAACGAAAAAAAAGACATATTATAAAGCATGTAAAATGTTTTAAAGTACACTGAGAGTTTTTAAATCTCTCAAAATTATAGAAATCCTCATAAATCTTATAAGATAATGTTAAATCTTTTTAAATATTTTTAAAGCTCATATACGTCCTGTAAAATCGTTTCAAATCTTCTGAAATTATAGAACATTGTTTATCCTAGAGTGATTTGAAAATGGTTTAAAATTACATAAAAGTAATTAAATTAATTTTTTATTTAATGCCTTGGAATGTTTTCAAATCACCTAAAATCCTTATAATTAAAAGCTGCTGAAAATGCTTTCGAAGCTTATAAAATACCCTAAAATCTTAAAAAATGTCTTCAGATTATTAAAATCTATTTCAAAGTTCTCGGAATCTTTATAAACTTATAAATTATGAAAAAATCTTTCAAACTGTTTTAAAGACTTCAAATAATTCATAAATAGGTATAGGCGTGAAATGAATAATGATTAACCCACGAATTAATGCATTGAATAAAAAGTGACTAACGTTATTTTTTACACCATCCTTCTACGAAATATATTGTTTCTTTTTGACGTCAACTTTATTTAACGACTAGGGTTTCAACTGATGTTCAGCTTGTTCACCTGTTGAACGCTAATTTACATCCGATTGAATTCAATTTGAGGATTTCAAAGTGCACATTTCGTTTGTTAAAATGTAATAAGGACATTTTTTGAGGCACATTATTCGAACCACCCTATTATTTATATAATCCATTCTTCATAATTTTAGTATAAACCAATGCTGTACAATTTAAACAATTCGCTATCCTAACGCAGCAATTTTTCTCAAATAAATGTCTAATTACAACAAATGTCGGCTTGTGATGATCGTTTCTAAAGTTTAGAAAACTAATAGTCTAGATCCTTAATAAAAAACGTACGAAAATGTACACCGGTGGTTGGCCAGTACAGAAGCCATACTGTTGTGTAGCGTCTCGCCAGTACTGCTAAGCAGTACTGTGAAGCGTTACCAGCCAGTACTGGCCCAGTACAGATGCCCAGTGCTGCGACTCCGACAATCTGTACTAGATCAGAACTGCTCCAGCAGTGTATTTCCATCTGGGTTTAGTTAAAACAACTATCGACAATTATAAATTATGTGGTACGGCTGGATTTGTAACTAAATAAGGTAGTAGGAATATTTGTCAAATTTTAATAATTGTATATTTCGCGAAGCAACCTAAAAACTATACTTTTTAAGGGAAATGCCTTTTTCCAACTCTTTAATCTCTTGGTTGAGATTATGGACCTTGAGCATTGTGATATTAGCTGTCATCAGATATTTCTCCTTTATTTCTACCACGCTCTAAAAAATCTGTATTTCTGGATGAATTCCACCGATCATAACTTTACCGTGAACGAGATCGTGAACGTGACGCACGTCTATGTAGATAGCGCTCTCCGTTGTACCTATCCCCCCTTGAATTCGAGTTGTAATATTCGCAATTTCTTTGACGATGCTTCGAACGACGCTCAGTATCCTTGACCATCTTTTTTAGATGTTTTAACTCCACTAGCACGGCAGCCATATCACACTCGCAGGATTTATACGATTTATTAGATTCGCGGTTTTCGCTACTACCGCAATTCATCTTGAAACACTTTATTTCGACCGAAATTTGAAAATAAAACCGTCCACGCACTCGCGAGCTGCATCGCACAGAAAAGCGTAATGAGTACGTGGCAAAAAGGGACGTTCCCTAATCGATGTTCAGAGAATTGATTTTGCGCGCGCGGCTTTAAAATTCGGTGAGCTGTATCGAGCAACTAGAGTTCCTGCAATTGATCTTGAGGACAACACTATGTAGCATAATTTAATCAATTTCAATCCAGTATTTCGATAAAAATTTTCTGAATAGCTTGGAATACATGCTAAAAGGATTGAAAACTACAATTCTCAATTCTATTCAATAAAATAATGTTCAATGTTGTTATTTACACTTTTATGGTATTATAATTATTAAAAAAAGGCTTTTAAAAACATTGGGCTAGTCACTTTACGCCATTCACGGGATCCTCAACCAACTTAAACATAGACTTCTTACTTAATCCCAGTTCTTATAGTCGGAGAGCCGAGGCCGTTTTTAGCGAGTTATTAGGTAACGATTCTGCCACTATTTTCCTGATTGTTGAGAATATTCTGATCAGGAAATGTGGCTTCTCCAGGGTTAGCCCCGGGGAGGTGTTTATTTACTCATTCGAAATTGTAAAAAAAAATGATTAAAATAAGTCATAGAGTTTTGACATTGGTCATTGTTCGTTGGTTCACGGCCCTGACACTGCGAGCAGAGTGGTCACTTCTGCTCCGAAGACGATCAGTAGCGTAACTAAAGACATAGTTTACGCCACTCTGCTCGCAATATCAGGGCTGTCAACCAACGCACAGTGACCAATGTCACAACCGGGCAGTTCCCGATGTTCTGCCAGGATGTTATCCCCGAGATTTTGTTCTGCCTCTTCGAATATACGTTTTAAATAATGAGTAGAATGTTATATAAATAATTTTAGTTTTACAAAATAACTTTAAAATAACATTCTTTAACACCTCTAGATCGTTCTGCAACCCCCCGCCCCCTCCCCCACCACCTTCCGCACCGGCCTATTGTTCTGCCAATTGCACGGAACATTGTCTAATTGTCTTGACATTCAACACAGAAAGATTAAGCTGTTACCCTATGACTTATTTTAATCATTTTTTTTACAACTTCGAATGAGTAATTAAACACCTTCTCCTCGGGACTACCACTAGAGAAGCCACATTTGGTGATCAGTATATTCTCAACAATCAGGAAAATAGTGGCAGAATCGTTACCTAATAACTCGCCAAAAACAGCCTCGGCTCTTAGACTATTAGCATCATTTAATTCGTTTATGTTGCCCGAGTATTTTTAGTGTAAA